>NC_045427.1:567324648-567627679 GCF_902635505.1 Sarcophilus harrisii | reverse complement strand
CCTATTTCCATTAATCTACAGCCCTTGTCCCACTGCCACAAATATACATACCCTTCTATATCTCATCCTATCCTATTCCATCCTCTCTTATTTCTTTATAGATTTTGGAGGGTTCTATAGTTTTAATAATCTTCACAGTATATGTACATACACACATATATGTATATATATATATATATATATATATATAATTCCCTATTTAACCCATTCCCAATGTGAGTAGATTTTCAGAACAACCAACCCTTCTCTGTGAAATAACAATTCTGTGTTAGTTCTTCTGCATCTCATTCATATAGCGTAATTACTATTTTTAACTTTTCTGAGACAATTTTGATTTTTAGAGTCAAATTATACTTAGTTCTGCCCCAATCTTTTTTTTTTTCTTTTTGGACTACCCACATACTGATGTCAATCTTAAACATGGTTTACATTTCCACATAAAAACCATAAGCAATTTATGGATGTTGAGTCTCTTAAAATTAATTTTTAATGATGGCTTTTATATGTTAAATTTTCTATTATGTTCATGTTTGGTTGAGGCAAACTCCTGAAAATCTACATGTTTGTCCAATCCCTCCATTTGATATTATGCTGGATATGATGTTTTGGGCTACAACCCTATTTGTTTTGATTGCCCATATATTTTATTCTAGGATCTATGACCTTTTATTATAGCTGCTAATACATGTTACACAATTCTAATTATAGCTCCAGAATCTTTGAATTCTCTCTCTCCTTTTTTGGTTCTTATAAAATTTTCTCTTTGATCTGGAAGTTTCAAATTTTAGCAATATTATTCTTCTATGTTTTCCATATGAGATCTCTTTGAAGTGGTTATCCATAAGTTTTATCCTATTTTTACTTTCCCCTCATATACTATCACTGCAGGACAATTTTCTTTGATTATTTCTTTCATTATTGTATAAAGATTCTTTTTTTGTTCACAGCTTTCAGGCAGTCCAATTATTCTAATAATTTTTTTTTCTTTTTTCTGTTCTTCAGATCTGTTGTTTTTCTTATATAATATTTTACATTTTGTTCTATTTTTCATTCTTTATATTTTGTTTTTTTTTATTTCTTGGTCTCATAACTTCACTGGCTTTCTCTTGTCAATTCTAATTTTCAAAGTATTGTTTTCTTCTTTAAGGCTCTGGATTTCCTCTTCTAGTTCTTTGACTTTCTTTGCATAATCTTTTGCTTTTCTTAGATGGTTCTTGTTTTTCCTTTAAGTTTTTTCAACCTCTTTCCTTTGATTTTTCAATTTTTTTGAGTTCTCCTATAAATTCTTTCTGGGCAGGTAACAATTTATCATTGCTATTTTTTTTTACTTTTTTTTTTAAACTTTTTTACTTTTACTTTTACTTCATTGGCCTTCTCTGTAGATGAACCTGAGTGTTGCCTATTTCTATAATAAGTTTCTATGTTTGGGGCTGTTCTCCTTTGCCTGTTTATTTTCTTTTGTAATATCCTCTCTAAATTATAATGTTCTCTGTTGAGGTTTTCTTGGAGTCTCTGGGAGCAGCCTTCATTTCAGTTCAGTAATCACCAGACCAGTAGCCAGGGGTTAAAGTCCAAATCCTTTATTGTCTCCTTCAAAGTCTTGTCTCCTTCACTTGGGGCTTGGCTAGTTTTTCTGGAGGCCTATCTCTCTCCTTGGTTCTGAGAGCTTGAGCTCTGCCTGCCTTCTCTGGCCTCTGAATCTCCTCAACTGAATCCTGGCTAAAGCTCCTAGCTTATATGCCCCACACTGAGTATAAACCAATCATTATATCACTAGGAAATTTTTTGTCTGTTGCAGGATTAAATCAATGTTAAACTAGATTTAATCATTGTCTCCTCAATTCCACTTAGTACCTTGTTTCAAGTTCTGGCTCATAACATCTCTGTAGGATTAAATCAATCATATTGAACCATGCTAAATTAGATAACTCTTGTCTCCATCAATTCCACTGACTTAGTACTTTGTAAGAATCCTTTGTTTCAAGTTCAGAGTTCAGGCCCATAACATCTCCCACTTTCTTTTGTTTTTAGAACATAGGTGGTCATGACCTCCCTGACTTCTCAAGGAGGTGAGAACCTCGCTAAAAAGAGGTGATCATGCCTTCCCTGACTGCCCAAAAAAGGGGTGAAAACACCATAAAAGGAGCTGATCATGCCCTCCCTGACATCTCTGGAAGGGAGATGAAAACACAAAGGAAATGGGAAATCAAATCAGATAAGCGAGTTTCTGAAGGTCCCACTCTTAAAGCAGGTATACATAAATCCATCAATATGGGAGATATTACACATAATTACATAAATTACATAAGCACATAGTAACATAGGCTAATAGTGATGTGACAAATAACATGAATCAACATGGGGAATCATACATGTCCATAAGTCCTAGAAATAGTCCAAAAGGAATCTATTATTCATTAGTTCATGTGCCAGGAATCTAATAATTCCTGCAACTTTTGAAGTCCTGCAATAGTCTCATCAACAATTTTTCATTTCAAAGAATCCAGTGATTCCTGCTATTTTCCAAGTCCTGCAACAGTCTTATTATCAGCCATGCTCTTTCAATGTCATATGTTTCTTACATCTTCTCCTTTGTTTTGAGGTTTTTCTCCTTTTCTATTTCTCTCCAGGTGCTCATTGCCACCCATCTGATTCCTTCTCCATCTGTAAAGATACAAGCAAACCCTTTCTTCCAAGCAGATAACCTATCTAGTCCTTTATATTTACCACTTTCTAAATCTCTCCTCATCATCTGGTAATTACATCGGAGCTGCTCGCACTGGACACTGCCCTTCTGTTGGGTTAAAAAAGCCTGTATTCTCCCCAATTGTAATCCCTTTCTGCCATGTGATTGCTTTTCTTCTGATTGATCATCTAATCCCTTTCTCCCATCTGATTGCTTTTTTGCTGATTGATTATATCAGAGTACTGAACTTCTAAAGATGTAATCTTGTCTGCCATCATGTCCCACCTGTCTGTTGTATGATATCTTAGAGCTGGGGCCCTACCTCTCATTTCCCTGAGTCATTCTACATTCTGAGGCCCAGTGCAAACCTCAGTTGCATTTTGGACATAGGGTTTTTGGGTCTTATTCTCTCACCCTGTCTTCTCACTCTATCTCCATTCCTACATTGGGCTCTCACATGTCCTATTTTTCCACACTGAAAACATTGATGACTCTCTCTAGAAGTCCCTTGCCAAGAGAAAGACCCTGTCTTCCCATATTCATCATAGTCTGGGTATAATAAGCATTTGTGCCCACTGTGGCACAGCATCTTATGTTCTCCTCTAAAGGAGCATCCTTGTGTAGTCCCAGAATAACTCTTCTACAAACTTCATTAGTATTTTTCTTAGCCAGTTGTCTTATCATAATTCTTGTAGCTGCATTTTCTCCAATGGTTTTTGTGACAGCTGTTTGCAAATGTCCCACAAAATCAGCAAAGGGTTCATTGGGACCTTGCTCTATTTTTGTGAAGGTTTCCTTTTGATCTTTTCCTGGGAAGGAACCCAAAGCTTTTGCTGCAGCAGTAGCAATTTGCTCATATGCTGTTATGGGGTAATTAATCTGTGCTGAATTTTCTGTATACTGACCTTTACCTGCTAGTTGGTCAAAGATGACTTGTATATTAACTTCTGTTTTCCTATTTTGTTGGGCTTGTACCCTGCAAAGTTCACTATATTCTGAAAGCCACAACAAGTTTTGTCCAAGTTCTAAACATGTCCTTGCTATGGATTTCCAATCATTAGGGGTTAAGATTTCATAAGCCAAATTATCTAGCAACATCTTAACTTAAGACAGTGTAGCCCCATAAAGAATGCAACCTTTTTTTCAAATCCTTAATTTTTTCCAGATCAAAAGGAGTGTATCTTCTCCATTGTTGACCTAAAGAGTCAAGCTCTTCAGGCACAAGGTATACATTTATTAAATCACATATAGCCTCTCCTTTTTTTGCCTTAACCAGTGCCTTTTGTAATCTTGTCATAGGCTGCTTCATAGGTGGTGCTGATTGTGTTACTACCTCTCTCCCTCCTCCTTCTCCCTCCACTCATGAAGGGTTAATTGAGGGAAGTAGGTCAGGGTATGGGGAATGCCCTAATTTCTCCTGCTGTGAAGCATCACACTCAGAATTGTATTAAACTCCATTCTTATTTGATTCTTCATCCTTTTCATCTAGTTTAGATCCTCCCCCTCCTGCTCTTTCTTTTTTTCCTTATTCTATAACTTATATAATTTCCCAAAGCCAGTTGTACTAACATATATGTATAAAGTGTTTCTTTGGAAATTGAGTCAGATCCATAATAATTGTAGTATTGACATAGTTGCTCTCCTACTAATTTCCATTCCTCTAGATCCAATTCTTTTTCCTTAGAGAACCAAAGAGGTGTGTATTGTACTGTTTCTAAAAGTTCAATGATCTGCCCCAAGTTACAATGAAAACTTGGCTTTTCATAAATCTGATAATGCTCTCTATGCATTTTCCTTGAACTGAAAAATAAGACTGTTTTTTAAACATCTGTCCCATTTTAGCTGAAATACTTACTACTTTAGCCCTTAACAAAGTTTTCTTGTCTATTTTGGTACTCACCCTAATTTCTGGGTCACAAATGCAGGTTCTTGGTCCCACATTCTGGTGCGAAAATGTAATATTCTCTCTAAAATGTAATGTCTCTGTTGAGGTTTTCTTGGGGTTCTCTGGGAGCAGCCTTCATTTCAGTTTAGTAATCACCACACAAGTAGCCAGGAGTTAAAGTCCAAATTCTTTATTTTCTCCTTCAAAGTCTTCTCTCCTTTAGTTGGGGCTCAGCTAGTTTTTCTGGAGGCCTAGCTCTCTCCTTGATCCTGAGAGCTTAAGCTCCCACCTGCCTTTCTGGCTTCTGAATCTCCCCAACTGAATCCTGGCTGAGGTTCCTAGCTTATATGTCCCACATTGAGTATAAATCAATCATCATATCACTAAGAAACCATTATTTGTTGTAGATTAAATCAATGCTAAACTAGAGTTAACCATTGTCTCCTCAATTCCACTTAGTACCTTGTTTCAAGTTCTGGCCTATAACATTTCCTTGTTGGATTAAATCAATCATACTGAACTATGCTAAATTAGATAATTATTGTCTTTATCAATTCCTCTGATTTAGTACTTTGTAAGAATCCTTTGTTTCAATTTCAGAGTTCTGGCCCATAACATTCTTTAATGAAAATTATTAATGTAAACACCTCCAATCATGGAGCAGGTGGGTTAGTACCTCTAACCTCTTCAGCCCTCCTCTTTACACTTCATTTTCCTGAAAGTGTCTACAATCAGCAATATTACTGCTCCAATGCTTCTGTACTCACCAGATGTTCTGGTTCCTTTTCACCCAGTGCAGTGTCTCAGACAGAACAGCTTGGTCTGGCATTTCTACTCAGTAGAGATTCCCTCAGTTTTCTTGAATTCATATAGCAACTCTCTAAGCTGATTGGGAGGAGTAAATGTTCCTCACTTTTTCAGCTGAGGCTATCTTGGGAATCCATCTAGCCCCAGGGCTCCCTGCTTGCTGTTTCTGAAATGCAGCCTGAAAATGTTTACACTTCAGGTGCCTGGTCCTGGATTCTTTCTTTGGGTCTTCTTGAGTTGTCTCAGGAGAACCCTCTGCCCCAACTTTTATTTGTTTTGCATACAAATGTTTGCCCTGAGACAAAATATTGGTTGGTTTGTGCAGAAAATCTAGAGAGCTCATTATTTTCTGACCTACTCCTCCATCTTCCCAGAATTTTCTCACTCAACTTCGTTTTTCTAAAATGAAGTTAAGGATTTTTTCTTATTAATCTTGGAAATTTATATATTTGTAAATATTCTTCCATTTCATGTAGATTGTCAGATTTGTTGTCTCACACTTGGAAAAAATAGCTTCTAATTCTTTTTAAATTGCCTATTCATTGGACAAGAATTCACCATTTTCATTTTTGATACTAGTAATTTGTTTTTCTTCTTCCTTTTTTAAATTGACCAAAGGTTTATCTACTTTATTTTTTCATAAAATTAGTTATTATTTCAAAAATTTTTAGTGTAATCATTTTCTTAACTTTCAATTTAATTAATCTGTCCTTTGATTTTGATTTTAGATATGTTCTTTTTCTAACTTTTTATTTGCATGATCAATTCATTGATCTCCTTTTTTCTATTTCATTCATGTAAGCACTTAGAAATATAAAACTTCCCTTAAGAATGGCTTTGGCTGTATCTTGTAAATACAGACTCTATATATACAGACTCCATCATTTTTTTTCTCTGGAACTAGATAGAATTTTTTCATCATGAGTCCTTTTGAATTGTCTTGGATTGTTATATTTCTGAGAATAACTGAGTTATTCACAGTTGATCATTGTATAATATTGCTGTTACCATATACAGTATTTCCTTTGTTCTGTTCATTTGAACCAGTTTATGTAAATCTTTCCAGATTTTCTGAAACCATCCAATTCAACATTTGTTGTGGCACAGTCGTATTCTATTACAATCATATACAATAACTTATTTTGCCATTCCTCAATTGATGGACATTCTCTCAATTTACAATTCTTTGCTACCACAAAAATAGCTGTTATAAATATTTTTGTACAAGTATGTCCTTTCCCCACCCTTTTAAAAATCTCTTTGGGATACAGATATAGTAGTGGTATTGCTAGGTCAAAAGTTATGCATAGTTTTTAGCCCTTTGGGTATAGTTCCAAAGTGTTCTCCAGAATAGTTGGATCAGTTCACAACTCCACCAACAGTGTTTTAGTGTCCCAATTTTCTCATGTCCCCTCCAACATTTGTCATTTTCTTTTTCTGTCTTATTATCCAATCTATTAGATGTGATGTGGTACCTCAGGGTTGTTTTAATTTGCTTTTCTTTAATCAATTATGACTATAGATAACTTTAGCATCTTCATCTGAAAATTACTTTGAACATTTCTCAATCTGGGAATACTTTTTATTCTTATAAATTTGACTCTAATCTCTATATATTTGAGAAATGAGTCTTTTATTGGTTCACAGATTATTGCTTTCTTTTTCATATTATTGGTTTTGTTTGTGTAAAATCTTTTTAAATTTAATATAGTCAAATGTCCTCTGTTTACCACAAAAGTGGCTGACCAAAATGTAGGCAGAAAATACTACAGGGTTCTTCAATCCACATGTCTCAGTAGCCCTCAAAGTTTTTCTTGGTGATTTCTAGTTACCACCTGCCATAAATATTTATCTTCCACATAAGCCTCTTTACTATTTGGAAGGATTAGCACTATGAAAGAGAACTGATCTAGCCATTCCCTGAACTGTTTCTGAACTCTTGTGAGCCCCTCTCCATGTTCACATGAAAAATTTATAATCTCTTTCTACCAAAATACTCTTTCCTCTTTCTGTCAAGGACTTTACTCTCAGAAGCTCTTCTCTCCTACCCATGCACACAACTGCCTTAGTGACTAGAAGTCTTCAAGGAAAGGAGAAAATGAATGACTTTACAAGAAATATAGGATAATATCAAATACCTTTGAATCAAGTTGTAGTAACCACGAATTCTAGTCACTCAACTAGCTATATGGCTTTAAATAGGTTACTTAACTTTTTTGAATATATTTTTTCTCTATATATCATGGGAATTTCAATACCTGCCTTCTGTGACAAAGTTATTTTGAAAGCTTAGAATGATTCATTCAATGATGTTTAGCCTAGAGAAGAGAATATTTAGGGAGGATATAGCGGCTACCTTTCATTACTTGAAGAAATGTCATATGTTAGAAAATTTAACAATATTTTTCTGAGTTCCAAAGAACAAAACTAAGAATACTGAATGGATATTGGATGAAGGCGTATTTCAGTTCTGTATAAATAAAAACTTCCCAACAACAAGAGCTGTCCAAAATGGAATGAGTTAATTGGGGGAGGTAGTGAGCTCCCCAGATTGGAAGTCTTGTGCAGAAGGTTGTGGAGGGAATTTCTGTTCAGGTATGAGTTGAACAAAGTGACCTAGTTATTTCTGGGGAAGAAGATAGACATAGTATAAAAATGTTAGACCTGGAGTCAAAATATTATATTTTGGATTTTGTCAATTAATAACTATGTAACCCTGGAATAGCCATCCATTCCTTTGGACTTCAGGTTTCATTTCTATAACATAAAAGGATTGCACTAGATTTCTAAAATGCCTTCTATCTCTAATACTCTGGAATTTTGTCATTCTAAAATGTCTAATATCTTTTCCAACCAAAGAATATTGAGTCTCCACTAAGATGAAAGCTAAAAGGAAGTTTTTATATGTTTAATACTGACAGAATACTTAGTGACCCACCATTTTTTTTGTTTCACAGATGAGGAGAATGAGATCCTATAAAGATTAACTGACTTGTCCATATCTACACAGGATGCAAGTGCAGGTTCTTTATATATACAATGATATTTCTGTTTTATTATACTGATTCCCTTGTGAGACATGAAATGAGATGGGAAAACACTTTGAAAAGTTAAAGGTGGCAATAAGAATTCAGAGCAATCATATACAGCATTAAAAAAGATTTAGCTTAAAGTAATAAGGAGGTGAGAGTTCTCTAACACTATACAAGTTGGGCCTCACTGGGAGGGCTATATTCAGTTCAATTTAGGAAGGACAATGAAAAGATGAAAACTATACAAGGCAGAGTGAGTATGATGGTGGAGAGCTTCAAGAATTTGCTCTTTGATAAAAGAAATAGTGATGGTCATTTTGGATATGAGAAAAATTATATAGGCAGCAAGATATCATTCTGTCCCCTGGGATGACAGATTTTCATATGTGAATTTTGGCCTTATCTTTTTCCAAAACAGGCTTCTACATCTCTTGCTGAAATTTTTTATCTACTTCTATCCACCTTTAGCTCCCCTTGATAGATATCTTCTCCATACTGGAATAAGTCTATAAGGGCAAAGACTCTGAATTGCTTCTGTTCGTTTCTTCAGCACTTAGTACAGTTTAAGAACTTGATAAATATTTGGTCTAATTATTTGTTTTTAAGTATTTTATTGGCAGTCATGGAAAAAAGTATTAATCTTGTTCTTCTTGATAATTCTTTTATAATTTTATTTTGTGCCCACCCTATCCAGCAACACCTGTATGAATTTGGAGCCTCACCATTTGCCTTCATATCAAGATGCCCCCTTACTTCATTAGCTGGAATGATTTGAAAAAGTCATTTGGGCATGATGACTTCTCTATTTTTTTTTTAACAAAAGGATATCAAGGACATAAGCACAATTGGGTGCAATGATGGAAGAGCTATTTCTGTGAGTTTGCAGATGGCTTTGAAATTACTGAATAGCCATGAATGAGTTGTTGTGCAGCCGGCCCTAAGGACACCATGTGGAACTGGTGAACTAGGCCCAATGACTGTCCGGGAGAGAATGCTGAGAAGGAGAATTGGTGGTTTTTCTTTTGCTATTTGGAATTCTTTGGAAATAGCAAATAGAGTTTGCAAACCTCTTCCCTGAACGTTTGTGTTTCCCTGGAATTGTTGTTACTTTCTGTTCTTGATGGCAAAGAGGAAAGACATTTGACTAAGAGTCAAGATATCAAGGTCTCCAATCATGGCATGGTCACTAACCAATTTGTTAGTTAGGGGATTTACTTTTATTATATATAAAACAAGAATAATTATATCTTCTGGACCCATCTCACAGGACATTAAGTAATATGTGAGAAAGTATATTGGATTTTTTTTTAGAAAGGGAACATTATAAGTATACTCTATATTAAGGCACATCCATAATACCTGCTACAATTCTAAATTGATAGGTTACTCTAGTCCAGAAGTCCCAAGCTTCAGTAAGGCTAAGGCATCTAGGCTAAATATGGAACCAATTTGGTGAGCCACTCAAAGTGGGCAGTTGCCAGGTTACTTAAGAAGAGAACCAACTGACATGAGAAACAAAGCTGGTTAAAGCTTCCACAGCCTTTGGCAATCATATTGAAGCAGCAAGGGACTTAAGTATTTTTAGGCAATATGAGACAGGGAGATCTGGTCTCAAAAAAAAGAGGAAAAGAAAAAAAAAAGAAAAATGGAAAAGAAAAGAAAAAAAGCAAACTATCAGATTTTTAAAAAAAATACATATTTAGTTTTTTTTAAACAAATATAATGTTTTTTTCCTAAGTAATTCATTTTCCATTTTCTTAGATACTATATTACTGAGTTCCAGTGTAGAAACCTGTCTTAGTCCCAGATTAAATGTGCAGTGTGGCTTCATAGTAATGAAGATTATTTGAGCTAAATAGTTAGAACTCCACTAATCTTCTATGATTCTACATTATTTACACAAAACTGGGCTTTAGATTTTACTTTTCCCCAACTTTCTTGTGGTAAGCAAGTCATAATAACTCTGTTGGTCTTAGTTTCCTAACTAAGAAAATATAGGGGTTTGGCTGTCAGCATTCTAATCACAATTGATCCTGTCAATGAATGAAATGTCTAAATCCTCTAGGGCAAATGGGTCCTAATCTTGGACAGCCATTTTAAATGGTTCTGTAAGTAGACACTAGAAAAAAGAAGGCCCCAATTCTTGTATTCTATTCCTTCTAGAAGGGGATAGTTGAATGTAGGGAACATTTTAAATGTAAATGCTTTAAAATGTTTTTTTATGAATTTTGTTTTATTTTCAATTCTGAATCCTATCTCTTACTCTTGCCTTTGAGAATGCAAGGAGAAAAACACCTGTTACAAATAGATATAGACAAGCAAACAATAAACCTACATTAGCAGTTTCTAATTTGTATGTTTTAAAGAAGTGCTTTTGACATTAAGTTTTTCAGATCAATGTGGCAAAAGTTTCTGATGGACGAGTAAGGAAAGGTGGACCAAAAAATATCTCAGGCTGCATTCAGTTCTGACACTGTAAGATTCCTCCATGTTTCTGTTTCTCTCACATGATAGATATGAATATGACCCTTAGAAGGTCTGGTCACTAGCATGTTCTCTTTTGTGTATTTTCTGGATATGTGCCTGTGTATATCATTTTTTTTTATTTTTAATAATAATAGCTTTTAGTTTTCTAAATACCTGCAAAGATAATGTTCAAAATTCACTACTGCAAAACCCTGGACTCCAATTTTTCTCCATCTCTTCCCACTGCTCCCCTTTCCTAGATAGTAAGTAATTCAATAAAGGTTAAACATATACAATTCATTTAAATATATTTTCACATTTATCATTGTGTATATCACTGTCAAGCAGCCATGATGATTGTTTCTGGCCTTATGAATCTTATATCCTTCCTTGTGTCTTACTTTCCTTCTTCATAATAGAACCTTTTCCTAAGCAGTTTGAAACTATAACATGGTTGTTACTAGAATAAGCTTAGTAATTAAATTCAATAATTCAGTTCAATATGCATTTTAATAAGTCACTCACTGTTTTCCATACATTGTAATAGATGTTTGTCATAAAATAAAAACAAATAATCTGCCATGAGGAGCTTACATGTTACTGGTGTATGGTATAAAATTTGTGCCAACTAAGTAACAAAATTTAGAGATTGGGACAACCCTAAAAGTTAGTTAGATGAACATTTGTTGTCTTGGGCTGGATAGTCTTTAAAGATTTGCCATGTCTGAATATAGTTCATATATAAAATCAGATGCAAGATATGGATATACACATATACCACTTAGGTTAAAATGTTTAAAGAAAAGTTGAAAAGAAATTTTACTTGATTTTGATCTCAGAAGATCCAGATTTAAATTCTAGTTCTTCTACCTATTGATTGGATGCCTTTGCACACATTGCTTACTTTATCTGAGGCTTAGGTTCTCTAAAACACTGAGAGTGTGTTGGATGATTTCTGTAGTTCTCTCCAGTTTTAAATGCTCTCAGACTATGCTCAAGAGGCTTACATTCTAGCAGGGAGGAAAAGCACAAATAAAAATTCAATTAATAAAATGAGAATATATGATGAGAGTATAAATAGGAATATATAATGTTATGAGATCAGATTTGGGAGAGATTATTGCTAGCTAGGGGCATCAGAGACTACTTCATGAAGGAGACATTTACTCTGGATCTGAAAGTACAGGTAAGATGTCAGCAAGTGGGAGAAAAATGTTTTGTAGCAAAAAAAAAAAAGGAGTAAAGATAACTCACTCTAAGCAGGAAGAAGAATAACAATTATTACAAATATTTTACAATTTAGGACTCTGAATACTTTTTAATTGTTATAGTTTTATATCATGAAACCTGACTTCAGAAATCATGACAGTCTCCTGAGGGGTCAGAGTAAGAGGTAATTTAGTTCACATTCTTAATCCCAAACAAAATTTCAATTAGTTCAGTGAAGGGCTCTGTATATCCCACAGGAAAAAAGAACTGTTTTTTTTTTTGTTTTTGCTTTTGTTTTTTTTAAAGAGAAACATTTTGAAAAGGCTTCTTTAAAAAGTAGTTTAATACCAGCACCTTTTTGAAGGATATGATTCCTGGAGAAGCAGCTGTTAATTTCTCCCAAATAGCAGCATGATTCTTCAAGATGACTCTGTCCTTAAATGGAAATTTAGGACACTTAATCCTTAGGCCTTTGGGGTTTCTGAGAAGGATTTTAAAAAATTAAAATAAAATCCTTGTTTCTCTAAAAGTTGGCATTTCTTAAATCTCAAATGCTGATTGCATCTGGGAAGACTTCATCCCAACCTGATTATTAGCGTCAGTTTGTAAGATGCAAGAGATGAAAGGATGTGCTGCCTTGAGTCAGTGCCCTTGTGACACGGGAGAGCAACACTTTTTCATGTAGAAAGTACACCAAGTATATTTACCACATTTTAATAACTATGTTAACACTCTTGACATGACTTGTGCTGAGTGTCCCGAGTAGCATTTGCAAGTGATGTCCTCATTTGGGGCAGCTATTATTTCTCTTTGAAAAGAGAAAGATGCAATATGGAGAGCATTGGACAGGAAGTTAGGAAGGCCTGAATTTAAATCTCACCTCTGACATCTGTGGCTCTGGGGAAGTCAGTGTCTCAGTTTCTTCTTCTATAAAATGGAGATAATAATACCCTGAAATAGGGATAATAATAACTTTAAATGCTCACCTCACAGAGTTGTGGTAAGGTTTGGAGAGGATAATCAAAATGGTTCAGTATACACTAGATACTGTCCTAGGTTCTGGAGATACAAAGACAAAAATGAAACAATTCCTGTCCTCAAAGAACATACATTAAATAAGGGGAAACAATATATGTAACACAATATGTATAATAAAATACAAATACAAGCATGCATGTTAGGCAGCTATATAGTATAATGGAGGAAATTTTGGAGTTGTACCCAAGAAGATCTGAGTTAAAATCCAGCCTCAGACATTTCTCATTTCTATGATCTTGGTCAAATGACTTAGCTGCTTTCTGCCTTGGTTTCTTTGTAAATAAAATGGAAATAATACTAGCACCTGAGTCCCAGGATTGTTGTGAAACCAAAATGATATTTGTAGAATACTTTAAAAACTTTATAACTCTATATGAATAATGACTTATAGTAACAGTGGTGTATACAACATAAACGTTAAATACAGTGTAATCGAGGAGAAAGGAATTGATAAGTAGATCAGAGAAGAGAATATGTAGGAAATGTTGCTCAAGTTAAGGCAGGAAGGAAATTAATTATAGTAAGAAGTGAAAGAGAGGAAGGAATGAATTCCAGGCAACAGGGACAACTAGTAGAGACTGGAGGTGGAATGTCATTTGTGAAGAATAGCAAAAAAGACAGTTGGCTGGCCTACATAATGTGTGAAGGGCAGCAACAATAATAAGGCTGATAATATAGATTGAAACTGATTCTAAAGGGTTTAAAATGTGAAACAGAATATGTTTTTGATTTTAGAAGTAATAGGAAGTCACTAGAATTAAATGAATAGTTATGCAGTTATAACTGTTCTTAATTTGAGTTAATGTAGGAATTATTTTGCTTGACTATCATAGTTTTTGGTTTGTTTTGTTTTTAATAGCAGGTAAAGAAAATAAATGTTAGTTAATTGAAAAAAATTAAATTAAAAAATTAAATGTTTAAAGACTTGAAAGTACTATATAAATCACTATAATTATAATTATCTTTTTTTTATTGTTATACAGACATTAAATGCTATTGGCAGTAACTCTTACCTACTACTTCTTTCTACCTTTAAAATTTTTTTATTTTATTTTCTACTGTTGGTCTCCTGGAAACTATTCCTGCCCATTTCAACTTCACTCCTCCCTCAAATTAAACTTGAAGGGCTGCCTGAGACTTTTATGGGGAAAAGCAAGGATAAACTACCTTCATTTTCCACATGTGGCAAGAAACATTTACCACTCTTAACCTGAGAATGGGATATAGAAATCAAAAGACATTCTCAAGAAGGCTTCAGAAAGAGGGAGAACTATGACTATTGATAACATGAAGCACATCTGCAGGTAACAGGAGTATCTCATATTCATATAATATTTTCCTCATAAAAACCCTTTGAGGAAAGTAATATAAGAATGTATTTATTAATTATTACTCCCATTTTACAGATTAAAAACATGAGGCATTTAGAGGGTAGATGAATTGGTCATAGTCATAGGGCTAACAAGAGTTAAGTTTGTTTCTATTCAACGTTCTGATCTCTTTTTGTTATATCACATTGCTTTTCTTTGGAGTAAATTTCACATCCTTATGTTCAGCAGCCAAATCAACTCTGAGCTCATGGACTATGCACACAAGCTATTTGAGATACTAAAGAGAAGGGCCTTGACTGGATTATTCTTAAGTTTCTCTACATCTTATCTATGACCATATAATCCTATGAGCATTGGCATAATAGAAAAAAAAACTATTCTGAATTCTGAAGCCCTTTGTTGAAATTTTGGTCAAACATTGATTCTTATAAATTTGACTATGGAATTTTGATTAATCCACAACAACTCTCTGGGGGGTTCATTTCCCTTATCTGAAAGATGGAGATAATCTCAAATTTCTCTGTGAAAAAGATCCATTTTTTTTGACACTCATGCTCTTCTGATAATAGTGTATGGATATGAATCATTGAATACCAGAATCAATAAAGATTTGAAGATGAGGATTAACCCAGAGACAACAGACAGTCAGATAGTAGGATGAACAGGCCAGACCTATTTCCTGACTTAAGTGAATGTCTAGAGTTTATTCTACTGGTTAGGGACAGCTCAGAACCTGTGTTGGATTGCTCTAATGCTCTATCCTCCACCTGTGATACTCAGTAAAGACTAAGTGTAAGATGGTTTCTTGCCTGTCAGCCACTTCAGACAATACTTCTTTTAATATATCAGCCAAACTCCAAAAGCATTTCAAATATTTTCTTAGTATAAAGAGATACTTTTCCCTAAGTTCCTCTCTCTAGGTAAATAGTTCAAGGCCAGAGCTTCTCATATCCTTAACAAGTGAGGAAACAAATAATTTTATTCAAAACCATTTTGTGTGTGCATGAGATGAGTGCAAAGAAAATAATGCATTTAAAAATATGAAAGCAATAGCTTTTCCTTGGAGTTTCCACAGAGTATGCATAAACCTTTGGTGCAAACAAAACAAAACAAAAACAATAGACTCATTTGACTCTCTTTACCAAGAATACCCATGGCATCTTCTTTGAACATACTTGGTTTCACAGGTCCCTTAATCCATAAGAATTCTATTTTGACGTGGGTGTGAAATGAATTCTACTCTAAATGAAGGGGACAATCAGAGTCAATTTTTTTTTTCTGAATAAGCCAGAGCTTTATCTTCCAATAAGTTTTTAGTTCCTCCATCCTCAAGCTCAGTACTGAAGAATGTAGTTTGTCTTAACCGTACCATTCAGTATACATTTTTCAATTTCTCAAAACCTCTGCATCCTCATCGTAAAACTGGAATGATAGTGTGGCCATTACCTAACTCAGAAGGATTATTAAGAAAGTTAGGGAATGACCTAAGGAATGAAAAAGCATTTATTAAATGCTTACTCTACATATGGTACTGTGCTGAATCTTGGAGATACAAATACAAGCAAGAAATACAACTAATGTCCTCAAGGAACTTACATTCTAATGGAGACAGAATAAACACATAAAGGGGAAGGCATTATACTTGTCAAGTAGCATGGATTGGAAATATCCAGGAAATGATGTGATGACCAAATTCTGAGCTAAAGTGAGGAAAGAGACTTGTAACTAGAAAGTTCCATATTAATGTACAATGTAACATTATTGTACTATTGTACAATGTAACTGGGTTACTAGAAAGTAACTGGGTAACTAGAAAGTACCATATTAATGTACAATGTAACTTATTGTACTACTGTGCAATGTAACTGTGTTGGCAGATTTTTATGCATGTTGAGCAAATAAGGCAGAATTTGATAAAATGATCTGCTTTATATCCTCAGGGATTTCTGAGACAGGGAAGCCCTGACAATAAGTAAGCAATTACTAAGATCATAAGATATTGGATTTTCTATCTAGTTTAGTTCCTTCATTTAGTTCATAAGAAAATTGAGATTCAGAGTGATTAAATGTCCAAATAGTAAGAAATAGAGTAATAAATTGAACTCATGTTCAAATCTATAGCTTTTTCTATAGAATACAGTCTCCTTTTAATGTGGGCTTTCTAGGCTCATTTGACAGAAATGTTCTCTCTCTCTCTCTCTCTCTCTCTCTCTCTCTCTCTCTCTCTCTCTGTCTCTGTCTCTCTCTCTATATTGCTCAATAAAATCTTAAATTTAGAAGACAACTTAGAAATTATCTAGGCCAATTCCTTCATTTTATGGAAAGGGAAATGATGCACAGATTGGTGAATGATTGGGTCATTCTGAGTCACTGAGTAATAAATGGCAGAGCTGTCTAGAACTTATAGCTCTTGAGTCCTGATGCAGAAGTCATTGTATCTTATATACCTGATAGACTACAAATGGGAAGAAAAAGACAAAAGGACAAAAATAGGATTTCAGATTTAAGTGAAGTCACCAGAATGGAACTTATCTTTTACATGCAAATAAGGTCACTTTTGGTTTCCATGACTATGAGGAATCATGATGAAAGAAAAGGTCTGGGCCCCACTTTCACAAACTCCCAAGGTTTGTATAATTCAATTGATAGTCTCAACTTTTCAGAACTTATTTGATGGACACAAGTAGAGATATCTCAAGCAAAGAACATGGTCATGTTTCAATAGCTGACCTTTCAATGTAGCTTTCCCCTGTAACTTTCTGTTTCTGCAGTCTGAACAATCACTGGGAGACTCAAGGCATCTGGCTATAGACAAGATGCTTTGTATTCTGCATGCCAGAGTTATTAGCTAGAATGTCTTGTTTTTTGGTTGACCTGGAAAAAACAGTTTGATCTTTTGCATTGCCCTTTATAAAAAAGAGTGGGAAGACAGAGCATTGGGAAATTTAGGTAGAATATCATTGTCAGTGATAATGACAAAATGCCCTCACATTTAGGGTGCTGACAAAGCGCAGCAGAATTAGACTTTTTGGCAATATTACCTATGATGTGATGGAGGAGGTAAGTGGGAAGGCTGTTTTTCAATGGAATTGTGGTTTATGTATACATTTTGAAAGTGTAATTATTATTTCTTGTGTGGACAGTTATATGGCTATCTCGGAATCTACTTGCTCTGCAAAGAAAGCTCAAAGTCAAGGACTCTTCTCCTTTCTGCACATTCAGCCTTTGTTCCACATGTATTTGCTCATGTCAGAATGAGCAGATATGAGGAGAATACATGAAAAAATGTATAGTGGAGAAAATATTCATTCACTCACTGTAAGAAGCTTTTAAAAATGTTTATCATGTACTGATTCCCAGGTAAGGTATTTTGGGGCTACAGAAAGACACAATATAATCTCTGCTCTCAGGAGTTTACAGTTTTATATAGGAGAGAATGCATGCACAAACAGAATAACACTTTGAAACATAAACTGAAAATATAATAAGGCATAGACATAAAGCACTTGTCAAAAATGGAGAAATCCCTCTCAGCTAGGGAAATTAAAGATAGATTCAAGGAAAAATTCAGAGAGAAGCTCATTTTAAGTAAGCTTTTATTTGTATAACCAGTGCTTAACACAGTGCCTGATAGATGTTTGCTAAATACTCTATTGATTGATTAGTCGGTTAAATTGAGCAGAACTCCTTCTTAGCTAGAGAAATTAAGGATAGATTCAAGGAAAAGTTCAGATAGAAGTTCTTTGTAAAGAGGTTTTACTGTATAGTCAGTGCTTAGTATACTGCTTATATATGCAACAGGGATAGTTAAGCAAAGGATATTATTAAAGGCTGTATGAATTCAGAGCACAAATGAAAATTAGGAAAACAAAGACTCTATTTCCCATGAAGTCATATGTATCTTCAATACAAGTTAATTGTGTCAACAAAGATCAAAACCATAATGGAGGCCTCTTTTAAGTTTTTAAACATACATGATCATTGTGACATCCAGGAACCTAAGAATCCCAGATGATCTCTAAGGACTCACTGAGGTCCTTAGGAAGAAGAATGTAGAGGAAGAAGAGGAAGAAGAAAAATTAGCAAATTATAAGTAACAAAAACATTGGGAGCAATTTCTTCAAGCAAATGAAGATGAAAGATGAATCAGGTATGATGGAAACTATAAAACTAGTATCAGAAATTTAAATGACTCTTCTCTGAGGACAAAATAGAGACTACTCAAACTGCTGAGACTATCAGAAATGTCAGCTCTAAACCATTCTGAAGGAAAAAGAGAATGAAATCACTCATTCAGGAAGGTGATTGAGGGGTGTGTGTCTCTGTGTGTGTGTGTGTTTGTGATTTTACTATTTTTCTCCAATTAAATATTTTTCTTTTCTAATGTTATTTGCCTGGGCCTGTTAGTATGGTGAATTACTTAATATTTAGAGTTGAACTAATTTCAGATGTTCTAAGTTTTCCAATTGGATGATGGTAAAATGAACCAGATACCTAAGTTTCCATTAAGAAGATCACCTTGTATTGAAAGAGATGCTTGGAAAAAAGTTGCATACACTGAGTTTAATTGAAAGCTAACAATACCCAATGTTTGCTACTACTATTGAATTTTCTCAGGAAAATCATCTTTCAAGAATTCAGTCCTGTGACATTAGTCTAGGCCACGGGGAAAGGATGCTTCTTTGTCTATTGTTGAAAGAAAGATCCAAAAAAGAAGTTCTACCACTTTGTAACTTACTAATATCATGGTTTTTCAAATCAGAAGAAATAATTTATATATGAGGATATTTTCCTATATCTGTCTTCCTATTTACAGTCAAACTTCATGAAACAATGAGCTCTATTTCCTCTACTTTCACTTATTTCTCCATTCTTTGTCCTCTGGCTTCTGACTTTATTACTCTAAACTGAAAGTGATGTCTATGATGGTACCATTAATCCCTTAATTCTAAAATCTGATGGTCTTTTCTCAACCTTCCTCTTCTTTGACCTCTCTGTAGCATTTGTCATTAAACTTATTCCCTTCTCTTGGATAGTCTCTTCTTTTAGTTTTCAGGACTTCTTTCTCTTGATACATTTCCTACTGGTTTGACTGTTTCTTTCATTATTTTTTTTGCTAGATCATCCATATTATATATCCTAATTATGAGTTTATCTGAAAGGTCTGCCTTGGCTCTTCTTCTTTCTATATTTTATCTTTCCTAGTAAACTTATAATTCTCTTCTCCATAGATTTAATTATCACTCTTTTCTGAAGATTTCCAGATCTATAGACCAAATTAAAGCTGTCTCAATCTCCAGTTTCATTTTACCACCTACATATTGGACATTTTGTACAGAACATTCTGTAGCATTGCTAAATAAATGTGACTAAAACAGAACTATAGAATCATCCCACTAAATCCAGCTATCTCCTAGTTTCCCAGTTTCTTTCAAGATTACCAACATTTGACTTGCTGTATGAGCCTAGGCCTAAAAAAACAAGCCTACAAGTATGCTAATACTAATACATGTTTCAATGTCAAACTCCTCATTTTTTCTATACCATGTATTAATCCAGTTGCCAAGGTTTGTATGTTTTGCTTTCACAAATTCTCTTGCATCTCTCCTTCTCTCTAGTCACATGGCCACTTCTCTAATTCAGGTCCTTCTCACCTCTTGCATGGATAATTGTTTTGCTTTCCAAATCATTTTCACCTCTACACTCTATTTTCCACACAAATGTCAGAGTGATTTTCCCAAAACATATCCAGCCATATAATATCCTTACATCAGCCATTCCCTTTCACCTATAGAATCAAATATAAACTTTTTGTTTGTCATTTAAAACCCTTAACAACCTAATTGTTATTTCCCTTTCCAAGTCAATTTATAAATTTATAAATTACTCTCTTTCATGTATTCTGTGATCTAGTCAAACTGGCCTTCTTATTATTCCTCCTATATGCCTTTCCATCTCCCAATATCATGTCTGCAGAGGCTGACCAACATGCAAGAAGGTAGTAATTCCTTTCATACTATAAGAATTAGGGGTATGCTACCCACACCTCTGACCCTCTGTGATCTAGAAAATCCCTATAAATTTTTTTGGTCCTCTTTTCATACCAGAGAAGAAATCTGAATTGTTATAGCATTAAAAGATAAAAAGCTTAATAAATATCATTCATATATTTTAATACATTTTAGAGTTTTAAAACTATTTTTGTGTCATATAGTCACCTTTGTGTATCATTTGCAGCTTCCACAGAAGTCCCCAACAAAATTCTTAGTTAAAATCTCATGCCAACCTGTGATATATTGAAATCATGATAAAGAAAGTCATGTTGTAGAAGAATACCAAAAAATTACCATAGTAAAATAGATCCTCAATAATTGTTTACTGATCGATTAAAGAAGAAAGTACTGTGTCATACTAAAAGAGACTGATTCTTAAGATCTTCAAGCCAGTAGACATAAAGTCATTGGGGATTACATTAAATGGTTGGAGAGAGAATATTAATCATCTTGGCAAAGTCCTTATCTGAGTGCTGGTGACCTGTGACTCTTCTTTCACAAGCTTCGTGTCCCTCTAGCCCAACTACTATTCTCTTCTTACCATCCTTTCCCTTCCTCTCCACAAAGTGCCCAATTAATCTTTCTTATCTCCTTTCAGGCAAAGCTATATTATTATTTTTCAAACAAAAATAAGTTTACTAGTCTAGACTGTAGAAGACAAGTGCTCTGAGTTCTCTTTTTAAATTAAGTTTTCTTTTTGAATTGGGAACTAAATCATCAATAAGCAAATATGTATTTCAATATACAAAGAATAACAAGAAAAAGATGCTTGTAGAAGAATCTATGGACTTTGTTTTCAAGATGGGTATATGTAAGTATTCCTATATATGCATCTCTATATGTACTTTAATGAAATAGGAACAAATTATTATATTTATGTCCTGTTTTGCCCCTTTTAAAGTTCCCATGCTATAAAAAACATTTTTGATGTTGTTTTTCATGTGTGTAAGTCAATACCCATTATAACCATTCTATAGAAACACTGCCGTAAAACACATATGTTTAGTTGAGAAAAACAAATCATCACATTGGCCATGTCTAAGAATTCATATCTTATTCTGCATGTATATACCAGAGAAAGAAGAAATGGGGAAAAGCCTGGTCTATTTTGTGAACTGGGAAATTGGAAAGAAATGATCCTTTTCTTATTGGGTAAGAAAGCTGAATGTTGATAAGTATGACTGAATATTATAGTGTTCATTGTATTGGAAACTGAGGATCTTCTGTGACTAGTTCCCTATTTAGGCAGTCAACAAACATTTATTAAGTCCTTACTATGTCTCATGTACGATACTAAGTGTTAGATATATTTTTCCTCACACTGCTCCTTAAAAAAAAAAAAGATCCTGCCATCAAGGAACCATAAATTCTAATAGGAAATAGAGTGGTTTAGCTATCAGCACAACATCTGTGTCATAAAAGGAATTTGATAGGACTCCTTCTTTCCCAATTTTTTCAAATAGTTTATTGAATATGGAATTAATTGTTATTTGAATGTCTGGTAGAATTTATATGTAAAACCATCTGGCCCTGGGGATTTTTTCTTAGGGAGTTTATTAATAGCTTGTTCTATTTACTTTTCTAAATGACTATTTAAACAATTTATTTCCTCTTCTGTTAACCTGGCTAATCTATATTTTTGTAGATATTTTTCCATTTCCTTTAGATTGTCAAATTTTTTGGCATATAGTTGGGCAAAACAACTCCTAATTATTGGTCTAATTTCCTCTTCATTGGTGGAAAGTTCTCCCTTTTCATTTTTGAGACTAATAATTTGATTTTCTTCTTTCCTTTTTCTAATCAAATTAACTAATGTTTTTATCTATTTTGTTGTTTTTATAAAATCAACTCAGATTTATTTATTAATTCAATAGTTTTCTTATTTTTAATTTTATTAAGCTCCCTTTTAATTTTCAGAATTTCAAATTTGGTATTTAATTGGGTTTTTAATTTGTTCTTTTTCTAGTTTCTTTTAGTTGTAAGCCCAGTTCATTGATCTTCTCTTTCTCTATTTTATGCAAGTAAGCATCTAGAGATATAAAATTTCCCCTCATAACTGCTTTGGTCATATCCCACAAATTTTTGTATGTTGTCTCATTATTATCATTCTTTTGGATGAAATTATTGATTGTGTCTATGATTTGCTGTTTCATCCATTCATTCTTTAGGATGAGATTATTTAATTTCCAATTAACTTTTGGTCTATTTTCCTCTGGACTTATATTGCATGTGATTTTTATTGCATCATGATCTGAAAGAAAGGCATTTACTATTTCTGTCTTTCTGCATTTGATTTTGAGGTTTTTATGCCCTAATGCATGATCAATTTTTGTATAAGTTCCATGAACTACTGAGAAAAATGTAAACTTTCTTTCTCCATTCAATTTTCTCCAAAGATCTATCGTACCTAAGGTTTCTAACATTTTGTTTACCTCTTTAACTTCATTCTTATTTATTTTATGGTTCAATTTATCTAGTTCTGAGAGAGCAAGGTTGAGATCCCCCGCTAGTATAGTTTTGCTGTCTATTTCTTCTTGTAACTCTCTTAACTTCTCCTTTAGGAAGTTAGATGCTATACCACTTGGTGCATATATGTTTAGTATTGATATTGCTTCATTATCTATGGTACTATTTAGTAAAATATAGTTCCTTCCTCATCTCTTTTAATTAGATCTATCTTTGCTTTTACTTGATCTGAGATCAGGATTGCTTCTCCTGTTTTTTTTGTTTTACTTCACCTGAAGCATAATAGATTCTGCTCCAGCCCTTCATCTTCAATCCATATGTATCACTATGCTTTAAATGTATTTCTTGTAAACAACATATTTCAGGATTCTGCCTTTAATTCCAGTCTGCTATCCACATCCATTTTATGGGAGAGTTCCTCCTATTCACATTCACAGTTCAAATAACTAATTCTGTATTTTTTGCTATCTTAATTACCCTGTTACGTTTTTCCCTTTTCTTTCCGCCTTCCCTCTTCCCCAATATTTTGCTTTTGATAACCACCTCCCTTAAACAGCTCTTCCCCTTTAAAGTCCCTCCTCCCTTTTTAAACCTTTTCCCTAATACTTGTTTTCTCTTCTATTAGTCTTTCCCTTCCCCCCTCTCCCCCCTTCCCGCTTCTTCCCATTTCCCTAGAAGGTAAAACAAATTTCTCTGTAAAACTAGATTTGTCTGATATTCTCTCTTAGAGTTAAATCTAAGGAGAGTAAGATTCACACAATGCTCACCCCCCTCCCTTCTTTCCCTCAGTTATAATAAGTTTTCTTTGCCTCTTCGTGAGATGTAATTTCACTTATTTTACCTCCTTTTCCCTCTTTTTTTCCAGTACAATCCCCTTTCCCATCTCTAATTTCTTTTTCATATTAGCATAATAAAATTAAATTATGCCCACATTCTGTAAGTATACCCATAACAGAATAGTTCTCAAGAGTTCTTTCTTTTTAGCTTTTTTATGCTTCTCTTGAGGTCTGTGTTTGGAGATCAGTTTTGTTGTTGTTGTTGTTCAGTTCTGGTCTTTTCTTTAGAAATAGGTGTAATTCCCTTACATCATGGAATATCCATCTTCTTCCCTGAAAAAATAATGCTCATTTTAGCTGGATTGCTTATTCTTGGTTGTAATCCAAGTTCCTTTCCCTTTCAGAATATCAGATTCCAGGCCTTTAAATCCTTTAAGGTGGAAGCTGTTAGGTCCTGGGTAATTCTAATTGTGCCTCCTCAGTAATTAAGTTGCTTCTTTCTGGCTGCTTGAAATATCTTTTCCTTGGTGTGATAGTTCTGAATTTTAGCCAGAATATTCCTTGGAGATTTAATTTTGGGGTCTCTTTCAGGAGATGATTGGTGAATTCTTTTGATGGCTATTTTACCTTATAAATCTAAATTATCAGGGCAGTTTTCTTTTTATGATTTCCTGTAAGATAATGTGTAGGTTCTTTTTTTCATCATGGCTTTCAGGAAATCAAATAATCCTTAGATTGTCTCTCCTAGATCTTTTTTCCAGGTCAGTTGTTTTTCTTAGGAGATATTTCATATTTTCTTCTATATGAAATACACATTTTATTTCCTGAAATTTCTTAGAATTGCATTACCTTCCAGATCCCTTAAATTAAAATTTTACCTCTAGTTATAACCTTCTGTGCTCTCTTTTCTCCCATGCTCTGATTAAGACTAAACGTTTTCTTGATTGGTCTTGTGCATGGCTCTAAAGAGTCCATTCAACTCCTTCTGTATTCTTCCTTTTGAGGATCACATTTATTCCTAGTCCTTTAACTGTCATCTCTATGCAGGTGGCTTCCAATCTCTATCTCTCATTATGATTTCTCTTTTGTTCTCCAGACTCCTAGCTCTAGTTGTGAATATGTTTCTAACTGTTTATTCTACAATCTCAATATTAGCTTTCCCCTAAAGATGGTTCCCTTCCTGCTTTTGTTTTTTCCATCTATGCTACCCACCATTTGACATGTCTCCCATGATAATAATTTTGCAATTATATTTTCTTCTCCTTCACCCTTTATATCTAATTAGTCAACAGGCCCTATCAATTATGCTTGTATAATATGTCTCAATTTTATTTTCTATCCACTGCTATTATTCTATTACAGGTCCTCATTGCCAGTCGTGTTGAAACTTTGGAGTTGTTTCTTGTCCAAGTCATCCTATCTCCAATTCCCTCATCCCCTTCATTTCATCCTTTCTATTTCTTCTAGAATAACCTTTCGCATGCATCAATATGGTTTTGCCACCATTCTAGTCAAAATGCTTCACTGGCACCTTATTGTCTACTGAACTTGCTTGGTATGCAAATCCTTCTTAATCTGACCCCACTTTTCCAGCCATTCTATAGAATTTATATTCATTAAATGGGATTAGTGTCTAAGACCAGAATATGCAGTGTATTCTCTCACCTCAGTGCTTTTGCTTGTCCAATTCCCAGTGCCTGGATTGTCCTCCCTCCTTTTATTTACTTGTTCTTTTATGGTGCAAGTTAATATTCTCCCCCACCCTAATTCCCCTTAGTCAATAATCAATTATATTTTATAGATCGTTGTTTTGCAAATTTCTAATGCACTTATCATATTATATATTAATGAAATATTGTATCATAATCTATATTTGTCCCTTATCCTTGTCCTATTAAGACAGGGGATATGTCTCATCTAAATATTTTATAATTGCTTCCTCTCCCTCTCCCCATCCTCCTACCTCTCTGTGTCCATATGGACAAGGCACTCAAATGTAATTTTGTGGCTTTTAGCTGTGTGATCTTGCACAAATTTCTATTGAGATTTAGTTTCCTCTTCTGTAAAATGACATAACTATTTCCACAACTTACCTCAGATAGTACTTTCGAAAATTGCTTTGAAAGGGCTTTATAAACTATGAAAGCCTAAAACATTTACTCCTCCTCTTTCTCTTTACCTCTTCTTATTCAATCAGTTATATGCATTAATTAAGTACATGCTATTTGGCAGGGACTCTTCTAGGTATTGGAGATCTAAAGACAAAAAATTAAATAATCAAATTCTCAAAAATATGGCTGCCTAGCCCAGTAGCTCCTCTTTTACAAAGAAGTACAGAGACAACATAGCTAAGACTGAAAATACAAACATTTTCCTCATAGCCATACTGTCTCTTGTATCTTCTCAGTCTCTAGGGAGACTCTCAGATTCAATGAAGTTTCTACATAGAACTGATCTCATCAAGTTCACAAGGGAGGCAAGGGAATGGTTTGGTCCTAAATAAAGGACCATTTAGCTTTCAGTCAATTTCAGCATAAGCTCCAGCTTCTAGCCCTCAGCTTGCTTGCCATAGGACAAGCTTAAATAAAATCATTTAACAAGGACCCCCAATACTTTAATTTATATTACATTTTGTAATGGAGGTGTCATTTGAGAGAAGAGGGCTTTTGTTGCCACCCATAGAATCTTATCATAATGTCACCACTGCATTTATACAAGGAGATGATCCTGTGGGATAACTTCTGTTTGTGAAGAAATCTTACTTCTGATCATTTGGCTCCATTTGAGACAAAGTCAATCTTTGTTTCCATTTTTGATGAGTGCAGTCATCATTAGAATAATGACTGGTAGTTTGGGAAAGGGAGAGAGCTGGCATATATGTCCTACAGATTCATAACAAGGAGGGATAATTAATTAATACTAACTAATGCACTTCATAATAACACCCTTGGTCTCAATAAACAACATCAGGGAATACCATTTATCTCCTTCTGACACCGAAACAGGCTGATTGGCCAAGAGGACTCATGGACCTCTTTGAGGGATTCCAACTGTGATACAGTCTCAGCATTAGCACTGTTACGATGGTGACTGTGATAATAAGAGGCTAGCAACAAATGAGAGCATTAAATAAATCCTGAAATAACCATGTTTTCCAGAGTTTGCATAAAAAGCAGGATACTTAGTACCCCACAGGCCATGATTATGATACCAAAAACAACAGCCTGCCCACTGATATTTATGAATTAGTAAGTTATTTTGCCTCAGAGCAAAAATCTCTCTCTTCCATGTTTGTTGCTTGGGCTCTACTGTTCTGGCGATGAGATTTAATGTCTCTGTCTCATCTCTCTGCCTTTCTCTGTCTCTCT
This sequence comes from Sarcophilus harrisii, assembly GCF_902635505.1. Classification (NCBI taxonomy): domain Eukaryota; kingdom Metazoa; phylum Chordata; class Mammalia; order Dasyuromorphia; family Dasyuridae; genus Sarcophilus; species Sarcophilus harrisii. The sequence goes on along the minus strand of NC_045427.1, from coordinate 567,600,562 downwards.
GTCTTTGTCCTGTTCTGTCTCTGTCTCTTTATGTCAATTGATCTGCCTATCTCTCTGTCTCTATCTCTGTTTCCATGTCTGTGTTCCTCTTTCCCTTTTTCCATCTCTCTCTCCCCAACCCTCTCTTCCCATGACCCTCTCTCTGATTCGTCTTTCTCTATTTCTGAGATAGATATAAAAAAAAAAAACTACATTTGAATTCTAGTTCAGTCAAAAATCTGTGAATGACCTACAGGACAAGTCCCTTCCTCTCTGATTCTTTAGTTTCCCATCTGAAAAAAAAAAAAAAAAGGTGGGACAATAATTTCTGGGACACTAGTACTGAACTACTATACTGTTTTTATCTATAATCTAAATTGCTTTGGTACTGTTCTGAAGTGTTTCCCAACATCCTGAATAAATAACCCCAGGAAGAAATTTGTGCGCCCTAAGGCTTCTTTTGAAAAGTATCAATAACATTAGAATAAGGGTCTAGTTCACTATGTCCATTCTTTTCTAAATTATATGTAGGGGTTCCAATTAACATAATCCTAGAAATCTAGGATTATTGGATTAGTTCAATGAAAAGCATAAACTAGATGTAAATAAGACCTTAATGAATTTGAGAGTTATAATAAGGCTTCAATCCTTGGATAAAGTCAGATAAAGACCATACAGCAAATAGATTGTAATTGACTGAGAAAACCATACTTTCTAGGATTATGTATAAAACAGCAATCCAGTTTGGCATTGCATAGTTAGGCTATGAACCATAGTTGTAGCCAAATCCTTGAGAAAGAATTTGTTAGCAGAAAGAAGAAAAAGAACCTTAAGGATTAATAGAGAAAATTTTCCTCTCTTTTCTACTCTCTGTTCTCTCCTCTCTTTTTTCCTCTTGTACCTGCTATTCCCTATACCATTTCTACTCTAATCTACGTCTTTTGCACTATCTGCTTTCTTCCTGATCTGTTTCTTTCTTTGCTGTGCACTCTTACCACATGATGATGCTATTAGAGAGACAGAACCAGTAGGAGAGCAATTTAGCTAAGAACAGAGAGATACATGATGTAGATGTGATAATGATGATGCAGAAAGGTAGCCACCTAATAGAAGAAGCAATGTAAGGGAATGATATCACATTTGGCAGAGGGAAGAGCTAGCTGTGAAACTCAGCAGATGCATAAAACAAACCATATATGCTAAAGATCTGTGACTTTTCATTGTAGAATCTTCCCACATTAATGCAGATAATTCTGATTTAACGATTTATATGATTTAATAGATAAATGATTTATGACTTAATAGATAAATACTAGAAGATGGCTGAGGGATGTGGAGGTCAATTGAGCAGAGTCACATAAATAGCAAAGGTCACACATTAGTAAGATCATAGTTTTATTGGATTTAGCCACGGAAGGACACTTAGATTTCATCTAATTCACTCTATTTTATGAGCAAGGAAATAAGAAAATGCCCCTAAATTTAACTAAATCACCAAGGTCCTATCTGACTTTAGTCCAATTTTCTTATTTCACAGTATTCTTTCTACTGCACCATATTTCCTTACAATAATGATATAAGTTACTACTAAATAATTGATACTTCCTTTAAATTCTCAAGAAAAAGTATCATCAGTCATCTCTGTACCATCAACCTCCATCTGATTCTGGTGTTCTGCATAACTCCTTCATCCAAGAGGAATCTCCCATATGTCACATAAGGAATATCTGTGCCCTTTTCCACCTAAGAACCCCATAGTATCCTATTCTCTCTATGATTCTGACATGAAAGAAAATTGTGGTATTTGTATCCTTGAAATGCTAAGTAAACATTTCTGTGTTGTCTGCCCAACACAGATACAAAAATTTATCTATAGGACCTCAGGATGTTTGAAACATATAGGAATGTCAATGAAATGACAATTAGAGGACAATATTTTAAAGTCATTTTAATGTTTGCATGAGAGACAAATACTTTGTTAGAAAGAAGAGGTTTGTAGGTAGAATTTTGCTTATCTGAATCAACTTATTTTTCTATAAACAAAAACGAAGAAGAAACAATTAATATAATATGTACAATGGGATGATCTGCCCTCTGTACCTTTTAGTCATATGTGTGTTTGTAAAGATGTTGCTTGTTGCATAAATATTATTTATGGAAGACTGCTCATTTCTGAAGATATCCTCAGTGATTTTGCTCTGCAGATTATTTTATAGAGATGGGAAAGTAGCATTCAAAGAGCAGAGTTAGAACCAGTGGTACAGAATGACACATAATAAAAAAGAAATTACAGGGAAACAGATTTTTGATCAGCATAAAATGAACTCAAATAATTAGAGCTGGCTAAAAATGGAACAGGCTACTTCATGAGGTCATGATCCAAAAATAGTATGGATGCTATGGCATGAGAGTTGTTAGGTAAAGATATTTCCTTGATTTCAGTATTTTAGGGAGTCCTATCATCTATGGCTTTTCTCAAATTTTAGTATATACTCCTACTTTCACATAGCTTGAGATTTAATTCCTCAATACCTTGAATACTTCACATTCTTCCTTCATAAATATTCAGTTCAGTTTGGCTCTTCTTTTCATCTTTGATTTCTTAATTGCTATTTCTACTTCCTTGTGCAGCACACTGGAGACTGTGATAATAGTATTTAAATTCTGTGACCACACTGTTACTGATGAAAAGAAGAGTCTCTGTAATAATTTTAACATATCTTTTCCATTTTTAAAATTTTTGTTGTCCTTCTAGGTTCTTCATTATACCTTAGTATTATGATTTCCCTCCCTTCTTTCCTTCCTTCCTTCCTTCCTTCCTTCCTTCCTTCCTTCCTTCCTTCCTTCCTTCCTTCCTTCCTTCCTTCCTTCCTTCCTTCCTTCCTTCTTTCCTTCCTTTCTTCCTTCCCTCCTTCCTCCCTCCCTTCTTCTCTTCCTTCCTCCCTTTCTCCCTTCCTCCTTTGCTTCCTTTATCATAATTCCAGGTTGTTTTGTGATGGGCTAATACATTTCTCACATTTTAGAGAAAGTGTGTGTATTGTTTGTAACTTTTACCTTATTACCAGTAAACATTCTTCACCAGAGAAATAGAGAAATCTTTATATGCTCAATAGCTGAAATTTTGCAATTAAAATAACAGAAAAATGTTTTTTTATCCATGACCCTAACATTTTTACCTTTTATTGTGAGAAGGAAATATAGCAAGTTTCTCAAGGTTCTCCTCTGTCTTCTCAGGGTCTATTGGTAGTTTTTAGGCCCTGGATGAAGCTTTTCTTAATCAACGAGTATTTACGCAACCTACCTATTTGCAAGGTCTTATACTAGGCATTATAAGTGATACAACTTAGTCTCTGACCTCAAGAATCTCACTCTAGTTGAGGAGATAATATACATACACATGAACAATTTATTAAGAACGGGTGATATTGTATACTAAGTGCAAAATGAGTGATGCAATAAGTATTAATGAAGTTGAGAAGAGGGAGAGATGTCCATGCACTGAAACAAAGAAGGCTTCCTTTTGAAAGTAGGACTATAGCTGATCTCTCTACTTTATATATGTAGCTCAGAGTGCTCCCTACTGCTCTAACCCTGCCTCCCCCCCCCCCGCTTTCCCCCCTCCCCCTGCCTTATTGCTTCCTTTTGTTTGCTCTCTCTCCTTTTAGATTGTAAGTTCCTTGATGTCAGGAATTGACTTTTTTTTATTAGTTATATCTTCAATGCTTAAGACAATGTCTTACACATAATAATCGGTGCTTAATAAATGGTTTGTTGGTTTAGATTGGGTAGAATTTAACTGGCATTAAACAGAGTCTTCTTTCTTTAGCATGTTATTTTATCAAACCCAAGACTCATTTTTATGCCAATTTTCACTATTCACAAATCCCATTCAACAGTATCTTTGATGATAGATTCACCAGTTTCTGAGACTTAGAGAGTCCATGGACTATCCAATTCTCCTTATTTGCTTCCACAAGGGGGCACTTGATACCCACAGTACATTTTCCCCTCTTTGTCTTGGGTGTTCTAATTCTCAGTCATAGGGGTCTTTCTGGCCACATCTCTCCTCCAAGTTCCTATCATTTCAAACTGGTCCAAGCAGAATTGAATCTCATCTCTTCAAGGAATAGATTTTTGTAAACATTTTACATGTCTTGGCTTGAATTATTCAGGTTCTCTGTCTATACATTGCTTGACCCTCTGTTTTGGGTGGCTTTGGATGTTGAGGTAATGAGAGACTGTTGCCAGTCAATTTCCTGGCTGCACCAAGTACATTTTCCAATATGTGATTATTTTTATATTAGGTACTTCAGCTTCTTGAAGTATTGAACTCTATTAATCCATCAAAAATATTTACTGGATGTCTACTCTATACCCAGTTTTATGTAGCACAAAAAGGAACCAGCATGTGTTTGGTGTGTTTAAGGGGGAAGAAGAGAAGGGAGGGTGGGAAAAGATAAAACAGTAGGATTTATCTTTATGAGAAAGAGAAACAGAATGAAAAGTTACCTTGAATCAAAATTTTTGTTGCACCAATCTGCCTGTTTAATGTGAAATTCTAATAAAGATCACTCTTTCCAGGGTAGAAAAGGAAGGTGATATCTTCAGAAAGTTGTTATTAACATGGATCTCTGGGAATTGTCCTATGTGCTTCTATGAATATTTTAAGAGTCAGAGAATGTTAGAACTAGAAAGGACTTTAGAGATCAGCAAAGCTAAAAATCATCATCTAAAGTCAAGTTAAAATGGCATATCCCACTGGAAATGTCAGATTTTCTGAGTTCAGTGCTCTTGACACAGATGGATTTAGCACAGGATCATGGTACCTTGGAATTAACAGTGATGTTCAAAGTCATCTAATTCAACCTCTTCCCCCTCTAAAAAAAAGTCACTTAATAGAAGCATCCATACTATTTTTTGGATCATGACCTCATGAAGTAGCCTGTTTCATTTTTAGCCAGCTCCAATTGTTTGAGTTCATTTTATGCTGATCAAAAATCTGTTTCCTTGTAATTTCTTTTTTATTATGTGTCATTCTGTACCACTGGTTCTAATTCTGCTCTTTGAAGCTATGCAGAATAAATTGAATCTATCCATGATATGGCAGTCCTTCAAATGTTTAAAGAGATGGATCACCTTGTCATCCTACCCTTACTTATATCTTCTTTTAAATTTGGACATTTCTAGTTCTTTCAAATATTCTTCATTTTTGGAATTATTTAGTTTAGACTCTTGTCACTAACCTTTTCAGCCTTCACTGATAGTGTTCCATTTTGTAAATGAACCACTTAAAATATGACACCAAGAACCATTCACATTCCCTAATATATTGAGTATATTTCCATTTTTTGCTAATTAGATTTTTCCTGTGTGGAAATGATCGACTTGGCTGTAGCAAATTTCAAGACTAAGCCTCACATCTTTTTAAAGCTACAGTGTATAGACAAACAGAATATGTCTAGTGCTACTTTAATAGCCTCATCTGAGTTTCTTTATGTATGAAATAATCTGGAGAAGAAAATAATGAACTGTTTCAGTATCTTTGGAAAGTAAACCCAAAATTGGCTTATAAAGAGTCAAACACAATTGAAATGACTCAATTTAAAAAATGACGAAGCAAAACAATTTTTTTTTTTACTTAGATGGACCAGTGGATTAAGTGCCTGGAATGAAGTCAACTTTGTGAGTTCAAATCTGGGCTGAAACCCTTCCTAGCCAAGTGACTCTGGACAAGTCACTTCAATTTGCCTCAAGTTCCTCATTTATAAATGACAAACTTTTCCAGTATTTATAGCAAGAAAACACCAAATGTGGTCATAAAGAATCAGATACAATTGAAACTATTGAACAATAACAAGTGTGGAATTAATATGTTTAAATAACATTAGATTCATAGCACCAGGGTTGAAAGGGACCTTAGAAACCATCTATTGCAACTCCTGTATTATATAGATGAGGAAACTGAGATTCAGAACATTTAGGTGACTGGCCTGGGATTATGCAATCAGTGAGTGTCAGAGAAAGGATTTAAACCAATCCCAAAGTTCCAACATTCTATTTTCTATGCTATGTTGCTCCTCTTTATTTTAGGGCTATAAAGGACCTTTTGAAAATAAGAAAATTATGGATAGATAGTTGGCACACAGGATAGTGAACTAACTCTAGAGTCAGGAGAACCTAAGATCAAATGTGGCCTCAAACACTTAACATTTCTTAGCTGTTCCAGAGTTTTGCCTTACAAAAACAAAATGAAAAAAAAAAAGAAGAAAAGAAAAGAAGGAAACTGAGTCCCTGAGATATAGTGATTTGTACAGGTTTACATAAGATTGGTTGTGACAGAGCTAAGACCCACACCAAGTGTCTTGTACTCCATGACTGGTGAACTTTCTTGTAGTATCTCTATTTTTCTCTTGTGTACAAAAAATTTCCTCTCTCATATTTAGATGTTCTCTAAATTTTCTTAAGGTTCAGATGCCAGCATTAAGGCAATAATGGAATCAAAATATTTTTGCAGAAAATGAACCCAGAGTTCAAATAGTCTTTCTCTAGTCACTCTTGGCTTTGTTTTTCTTAGTACAATAGGGTGGGTCTGAAGCCAAGGACAAGTGTGGCAGTACTATTTCTTGGGGAGAAAATGAATGCTGTTGATCTACTGCATGTGCCAGAAGTCAGCTTTTTACACAGAAATCATCCTTAGACTTTTGTGCTCTATAAACAGGAAAGTCAAGCATCAGAAATTTGTTTTAAAAGAAACACATAAAAGAATATGTGTCTATCTAAGCTATTTAGGAATGGGTACCTGGGGGAAACTGGCTAAGTCTTGGTTGTAAGGGATTTTCCTCAGAATTGTGGCCTCCGTCAGGTGAATTTGGTTCAGAGTTCAGAGCCCAGGTGTTCACCAAAGCCATAAACCAGAAACTTTGCTGTGACTCTCCAAAGATTATGGAGCTTGGATTTGCAAGACTTTGGATCCAGAAATGAGTTGAAGAGAATTTTAGAACTTTAGTTGGGAAACTCCATATATTTTACTTTTCTTATTTGATATAAGAACATTGGATTTTGACCTGAATGTCAAATTTAAAGCAAAATCCAACCCAAACCAATCTAATCCAACAAGCATTTATTAAATATGCGAGGAACTGTGCTAGTTGCTGAGAGTAAAAAGCAAAACAAACTAGTCCCTCTCCTCAAGGAGCTTAATTTTTTATTGAAGGGAATGGGGGAGAACAGAGTAGGCACCAACATCTAAAGGGATCAGAAAAGATATCCAATAAAATCTTGGAGGAATGTTGTGAAGGGAGCTACAGTTTCTAAAAAAGAGACTTAAGGAAGTCTCAGGGATGGGAGACAAGAAATGGAATAGTATATGAAGAAGTGTGGGAGAAAGAGTGAGGAAGAAAAGAAAGAAAAGAGTGAGGAACAACAAATAGGCCAGTATGATTGGAATATAAAGTGTGTGAGATAAAATAATTTGCACTAAGCCTGAATGGATAATCTGGAACCATATCTTGAAAGACTCTAAAGTTCAAATTGGAGAGTTTATATTTTGTTCTAGAGACAATTAGCCTGGATTCTTGAGCAGGGACTAAAATGGTTATGATACTTAAGGAAGTCATTCTAAATGCATCTATGAAGAGGATGGTTCTAAAAGGGGAATGTCCAAAAGACTGCAGTCTATTTTGAAAACTGTTGCAATAGTTTAAATTAGAAATGATGAAGGTGTGGTTGTTTTATAAGTTTACATGAAATGGATATAAGAACCTGCATTTACTGTCTACTTTTTTTTTGCTTATAACATTCTCTTCATCTGGATTTCCCTTGCCTTAAAGAGATATGAGTTATTTTCCTTGGCTTCAGAAATTCCAAAGAATCCCAATCTTAATCGAAACAATCATTATGAATTTCTATTTTCTCTTTTCTACCAATACCCCTGTTTCACCAAAAATAATTATTTTCCCATAAAACAATTTCTTCATTTCAGGGAAACAAGAAAAGCTGGCCCCTGCTGTGACTTCTGTCCCTGCTGTGAAAAGCGATTTGGGTGATACTGGTAACAAAGTCATGAATGGTATTAATTTGGATTGAATTTTTGAAGGGATTTTCAATGTATACATTGTAACCCAGTTCCAGGTACACTTGTTTCATCAGGATTTGGGGGGGTGGATTTTCTGCACTCTTATTCTGGGCTGCCTTCCCCAATCTTCCAGCTCAAAGAGTATGTACTGTCTCATAGGACATATGTGGGACCCATGTGGTACTGCCACCTTCTTGCCATCATTCAGATTTCTCTTCCAGAATTGTGCTCAGTAACTAAATCAGGTGAATATTTATCAAATGCTTACTAAGAAATAGGCAGTTGTGCTAAGCACTGGGGATTACAGATTAGAAAAACGTCATCCCTACTTTTTAGTTCACATAGTAATGATGGAGACAACGTGCAAAGAATGATGTATAAGTGCAAGACAATTTTAAAGCAAGGCTTTAGAACTTTGTCTCATGGACCCCTTTGACAGTTTTGTAAAGCCTATGAACCCTTTCTTAGTATAAAGCTTTATAAGATGAAACACACACATACACACACACACACACACACACACACATAATTACAAAGGAAACAAATTATATCGAAACAGCAAATATAGTTATTTTGAAAAAGAAGCTCATAACCTCTAGTTTTAAAAGCCCTATTTAGAAGACAGTGACTGGAAAAGGAGGAGAAGAGAATATTCAGGAAGTCTTCCCACAGAAGGTAATATTTGACCTGAGTAAAAATGTTTTTCTCAATGTCTGTAGTTACAGCAGTAATCACAGTAATGATGCCTTTGTATGGAGGGTTCTGTTTCAGAGCTGTTTATGGCACACAATCTAAATTCATTGAGTTTCCTCTTTTTGTAATAGTTAGAGAAGATCAGGCACATGTAATCTGAGAATCAGAAAGAGACAACCCAGTTCCTCATATTACTCTGGTCACTTGTATCTTCTAGCAACCAGTCTACTCATATTTACTGTGGGAGGACCTCTTCATAGATTTGCTCTTTGAGTTAAGACCAGTTGTTAGATACTTACAAATACTTTGAGGCCCACATCTAATTCTTTACCAAATTCTATCCATCCTTACTTCATCAGGTCTTTCACCTATGTACCCTCTGCATCATACACATTGCCTCTTACCTGAAACATGACAATCTCTTTAATTATATTTCTTCCTTAACCACTTGTCCATTCTACTTAGCCTTTTTCCAAGAGATCATTTTCCCTCGTCATGCTTTTATTATGACTTTCTCTTGCTCAAAAAACTTTTCATATAAGGACTAAGATAGTTGGTATTCAGTGTTCATCCCACCCAAAATGAATCCTAGTCAATACCAGGAAATGATCTAGGTTATTGGCTCAATTCCCAATGCTTTTATCAATTTCTCCATATGTCAACAAGAATGTAACAATCTTGACTATGTACTAAGCATTGTACTAAGTTCTGAGGATATGAAGTTAGTCTATAAAAATTTAAAATTAATAACTAATACATGCTAGACACTGTACAAAGTGCTAGGGAGACAAAAAGAGGCAAAAGATAGTTTCTGTCCTCAAAGGCCTCACAAACTAATGCGGAAAAGAAGAAACAGTCAACAAACTATGTAAAAACAAGGTATTTGCAGGATGAATTAGACATAATATCAGAGGAAAAAACACTAATATTAAGGGAGATTGGAAAATTTTTCTTACAGAAGGTCAAATTTTAACAGCCTTGAATGAAGTCAGGCTTTTGGAAAGTGGAGAGTGGAGAGTACTTACTGCACACATTGGAGAAAGCTATTGAAAATATACATTTGAGAGACAGAGTATCTTCTAAGTCGACAAGCAAGAGTGATCCATTAGTTCTGCCACTTTTCTCTATTAATATTGTTTAGAGTCAATTATTTAGTAAACTGTCATGACTTAGCCACAGTTCTACTACTACAGAGTAACTTCTTTTTCCTCTGCCCACACTACTTCTCATAAAATTATTACCTAAATGTATTTGTGTGTAGCTCTTTGATCAGGCTCTTATAATTGAATAAAATCCATTAACATCAAGGTACCCAGCTGTGTGTTTGTAACCCACACATTCCTTCTGAGATTAGACATTAAGCCTTTAGATTTTAGGTAGGTTGAAATCCTGAAAGTTCAGTTCTGCCCACCTACTCTCAGGGAGAAGCTGGCAAGAACAATTGCCAAAATTTCCACAGTAGATTAGACTACAATCTGCTGAAACAACTGAAGAAGTTGGAGCATTTATCAGAGCTTTCCCAAAGGCAGCATGAATGGTTACCCAAGCAGGATACTATCCAAAGGGAGCGCCAGTAAAATGTTTCCAGCTCTCTCAGACATATAACTTCAATTTTGTATGTTCATTTCTCAGATGAAAAACATGGAATAAGGGGTGAGGGATAGAGAGAAGAAGAAGAATTTCCCTCTACTAGGAGTAACCTGCCTGGAATTCAGTATGGCCTTTTTTTGAAGAAGAAGAAGAAGAAAATGCCAGGCTCTATTAGCTGGACAATATTCATTCTAATCTCTACCACCATATTTGAAAATTTCCCATTCCTTTGGTTCCAATCAATGAATCAGCAAATGTCTTATTAAGTTCCTATGGTACATCAGCTAAGTGGCATAGTAGATAGAGTGGCAGCCCTAAATTAGGAAGAACTTAGTTCAAATACAACATCAGTTACTTACTAGCTGTGTGGCCCTGGACAAGTCACTTAACTTGTTTCCCTCACTTTCCTCATCTATTAGATGACCTGGAGAAGGAAAGAGCAAACTATTCTAATATCTTGGCCAAGAAAACCCCAAATAGAGTCACAAAAAATGTCAAACATGATTTAAAAAACAGTTGAAAGGAGAAAAAAAATATATATACTAGGCACTATTTTCACAAAAAAATGAAAAAAAATTGTATATATACACACAATATTTATGTATACATATATTCATATATATATACCTGGATATATGTATATATATATATATATATATATATATATATATATATAGTACATTCCCTGGTAGTATACTCATATACTACAATTTATATAGATGTGTATACAGATATACATAATTACATTATAAAAATATGTGTCATCTGGTATTCTATTTATACCTATACACTATATAAAATAGATAAATGCATAGAATAAATACATAATCGCATATATATTATGTGTATGTAGAGCTTTTAAAAATATAGATTAAGTACAAAACAGAGAACAGGAATCAATTTAATGTTGAGAAGACCTGGGTTTAAGTCTCTGACACACAGTGGCTATGTGGCCTTGGACAAGCCATTTTAGGTTATCTCAGCCTACTTTCTCTTCTATGAAAGAGAGTTAATAATAGTATCTGCCTTACCAGATTTTTTCTTTGTGAGGATCAAATGAAATAACATATGTAAAGTGCTTTATTAACTTTAACAAGCTAAACAAATATTAGCTCTTTTCTCCACAGTGTGTAGTACAGGACCTTGCATATAAATGGATAAAAATATTGTTTTACTGATTGATCCTGGGAAAACTGAGGTAGGGAAACAAGGTAGAATTTAGCCTAAAATTATCTGGAGGATTGTTTTAATTTCCCAAAACTTTCCCCATCAGCGCTTCAGTTATTTTTGGAAATATCTGGGAGTTTTCCTACCCTATCATTTATTATACTTTATTTGAAAGATATCCAAAACACCACCTTCTTCCAAGATGACTTTAATTTTGCAGCACTACTATTCCTCTTATATTATGGTTTGCACTTTTCTGCTGCAATCATCCAAAGTGTAACAAAATAGTGTCAGAAGCAGATTAAAAGGTATCATCTCTAAGGTTCAGTTCAGCTCTCATAGTTAGTGAGATTCTCTGATTCAAAAGAGTGCCTTGAATATGGTGGATTTAATAGATAGTGTCAGCCAAAAGGATGGTTTCTGAGGACAGAAGATACAATAAGCAGCTGAACGTATGAGAAATGAAAGGCTCCACTGAGATTATGAATGAGAGACACAATACTGTGCAGTAGAAAGGCTGGATTTTGAGTCAGAGGGTCTGAGTTTTAATACTTCCTCTGCCTCTTTCTAGCCGTGCCAAACAAGTTCCTTAAGCTCTCTAGGGTTTATTTCTCTTAAAATAAAGAATCTCTGAGATTCTTTCCATATCTAAATCTATGCTTTAATAAGTCCTAACATAACTTTAGGTCTCATTCCAATCTACCTGTTCCAGAATACTCAGCTCAGAATCACCTGTTTCTTTATTGAATTTTGGGATGATTATTTTCATTTGCCAGATCCAGCAATATGAAGGTTGGAATAATGTTTGAAAATGTGGCTACATCCTAATTAGCAGTAGTACTGAGAAATGTTATTGGTTTCTAATTTTCAAATCATGTCCAAGAAGGGTAGAAGAGGGTAAAATAGTGGGCAGAATAAGGGGAAAGATTTTTAAATAGTTTTTTTGCTATTATTTTTGTTTTATATTACATATTCTTATATCCTACCTCCTACCCCTATCTCTACCTTGTGTCCTTCCTCATACTCTTTTCTAGAGGGACATCTCTTATCACAAAGATTTTTTTTGAGTGAGAGAGAGAGAAATAGAATCAACAAAAAAGTTAACATATCAAGTGAGAATGATATTAATAACCCCAACTTTTCAGTCCATACAGCATGTAAAAGTCTTGAGGCTTATCAATTGCATATGATAGCGAGAAGGGGTTGATATAACTTCCTGAGAGTATATATTTTGTTGTAAATCATCACTGAGTATATATTCTGTAATGTATTTCTAACAGGAAAACCCAGTCAGTGCAATTAATTCCTATTGTTTCATAAATCCTTGCTACTATGGACAGATCTTGTCTGGGCAAAAATGTTCTTCAAAATAACATAGTTTTTATTGTAATACTCTAAACTTTGGTTGCCATCCTGTATTTTATGAAGGAAAACTTTGTTTGTGTCAAAGCCTTTGGGACAATCTGTGTCCATTTCTCTTTTGTTTCCAGTACATGGGGCTGACTCAGTATGGTGTCTCATGAGGAGCTTTCTCAATTCCATTTAAATTAGCTGAGGAATCAAACCTGGAAAACTTCAGGGCTCTAAAGCTCTGATGCTCATCTGTTTCCTGTATATCCCAAGAATGTTCAATGTAATTGACCTAAACCTTTAGCTTGACTTAAAAACATTCCCAAGAGCTGTTAATTTGTTATACTGTCTCTAGCATTGAGCTCAGATGTAAGTTCCTTCAGCTCTTCTTATCTGTTTAACTTTCAGGTCTTCAAACTAATAATGTCTTAAATTCTCAATGATTTCTCTTTTAATTTCATTTACATAGCAAAGAAAAACATCTTATTTATTTAGCCATTCTTTCCTTACCAAGCACTGCAACCTCCAATAAAATACACCCAGTCTTATGAAGTCATAATAAAACAAGGAAGTATAGAATATCACAGTTGGATGAGACTTCAGAGACCAGAAAGACTGAATTTCACAAATAAATAAAGCCTGGAAAGACATGATTTATGAAAAGTTTTTTCTTTTTTTTATTTATTTAATAGCCTTTTATTTACAGGATATATACATGGGTAACTTTACAGCATTAACAATTGCCAAACCTCTTGTTCCAATTTTCACCTCTTACCCCCCACCTCCCCTAAATGGCAGGATGACCAGTAGATGTTAAATATATTAAAATATAACTTAGATACATAATAAATATACATGACAAAACATTATTTTGCTGTACAAAAAGAATCAGACTCTGAATTATTGTACATTTAGCTTGTGAAGGAAATCAAAAATGCAGGTGTGCATAAATATAGGGATTAGGAATTCAATGTAATGGTTTTAGTCATCTCCCAGAGTTCTTTTTCTGGGTATAGCTAGTTCAGTTCATTACTGCTCCATTAGAAATGATTTGGTTGATCTTGTTGCTGAGGATGGCCTGATCCATCAGAACTGGTCATCATCTACTATTGTTGTTGAAGTATATAATGATCTCCTGGTCCTGCTCATTTCACTCAGCATCAGTTCGTGATAAGTCTCTCAGGCCTTCGAAATCATCCTGTTGGTCATTTCTTACAGAACAGTAATATTCCATAATTTTCATATACACAATTTATTCAGCCATTCTCCAACTGATGGACATCCATTCAGTTTCCAGTTTCTAAGCCACTACAAAAGGGCTGCACAAACATTCGTGCACATACAGGTCCCTTTCCCTTCTTTATAATCTCTTTGGGATATAATCCCAGTAGTAACACTGACTGGATCAAAGGGTATGCACAGTTTGATAACTTTTTGAGCATAGTTCCAAACTACTCTCAAAATGGTTGGATTAGTTCACAACTCCACCAACAATGAATCAATGTCCCAGTTTTCCCATCCCTCAACAATCATCATTATTTTTCCTGTCATCTTAGCCAATCGGCAGGTGTGTAGATGGTATCTTAGAGTTGTCTTAATTTTTCTCTGATTAATAATGACTTGGAGCATCTTTTCATATGACTAGAAATAGTTTCAATTTCTTCATCTGAGAATTGTCTCTTCATATCCTTTGACCATTTTTCAATTGGAGAATGAGCGATTTTTATATAATTAGAGTTAATTCTCTATATATTTTGGAAATGAGGGCCTTTATCAGAACCTTTGACTGTAAAAATATTTTCCCAGTTTATTGCTTCCTTCTAATCTTGTCTGCATTAGTTTTGTTTGTACAAAAACTTTTCAGTTTGGTATAATCGAAATTTTCTATTTTGTGATCAGTAATGATCTCTAGTTCTGCTTTGGTCATAAGACCTTCCCCTTCCACAGGTCTGAGAGGTAAACTATCCTAAGTTCCTCTAATTTATTAATAATTTCATTCTTTATGCCTAGGTCATGAACCCATTTTGACCTTATCTTGGTGTACAGTGTTAAGTATGGATCAATGCCTAGTTTCTGCCATATTAGTTTCCAATTTTCCCAGCAATTTTTATTCAAACAGTAAGTTCTTATCCCAAAAGCTGGGATCTTTGGGTTTGTCAAAGACTAGGTTGCTATATTTGTTGACTGTTTTATCCCTGACCCAATCTATTCCACTGATCAACTAATCTGTTCCTTATGCCAATACCAAATAGTTTTGGTAACTGCTGCTCTATAATATAATTTTAGATCTGGTACAGCTAAGCCACCATCATTTGATTTTTTCATTAATTCCCTTGAAATTCTTGACCTTTTGTTTTTCCGATATGAACTTTGTTGTTATTTTTTTTCTGAGGTCATTAAAATAGTTTTTTGGGAGTCTGATTGGTATAGCGCTAAATAAATAGATTAGTTTAGGTAATATTGTCATCTTTATTATATTTGCTCGCCCTATCCAAGAGCATTTAATATTTTTCCAATTGGTTAGATCAGACTTAATTTGTGTGAAAAGTGGTCTGTAATTTTGCTCATAAAGTTTCTGATTTTCCCTTGGCAGATGGATTCCTAAATATTTTATATTATCAGTGGTTACTTTAAATGGAATTTCTTTGTAACTCTGACTGTTGGATTTTGTTAGTGATATATAAGAATGCTGATGACTTATGTGGGTTTATTTTATAATCAGCAACTTTGCTAAAGTTGTGGATTATTTCTAATAACTTTTTAGCAGAATCTCTGGGATCTCTAAGTATACCATCATGTCATCGGCAAAGAGTGATAATTTGGCTTCCTCATTGCCTATTCTTATTCCTTTAATCTCTTTCTCAGCTCTTATTGCTATAGCTAGCGTTTCTAATACAATATTAAATAGTAACGGTGATGAGTGGGCAACCTTGTTTCCTCAGATCTTATTGGGAATGGTTGCAGTTTGTCTCCATTACATATGATGCTACTGATGGTTTTAAATAGATGCTGCTGATTATTTTAAGGAAAAGTCCATTTAGTTCCTATACTCTCAAGTGTTTTAGTAGAAATGGATGTTGGATTTTTATCAAATGCTTCTGCATCTATTGAGATGATCATATGGTTTTATTAATTTGGTTATTAACATGGCCAATTATATTGATAGTTTTCCTAATATTGAACCAGCCCTGCATTCTGGTATAAATCCTACTTGATCATAGTGTATTATCTTGGAGATGATTTTCTGTAGTCTTTTTGCTAATATCTTATTTAAGATTTTAGCATCAATATTCATTAGGGAGATTGGTCTATAATTTTCTTTCTCTGTTTTCAGCCTACCTGGTTTGAGGTATCAGTACCATGTCTGTGTCATAAAGGAATTTGGTAGGACTCCTTCATTCCCTATTTTTCAAATAATTTATATAGCATTGGGGCCAATTGTTCTTTAAATGTTTGGTAAAATTCACATGTAAATCCATCTGGTCCTGGGGATTTTTCTTGGGAGTTGTTTAATTGCCTGTTCTATTTCTTTTTCTGAAATGGGACTATTCAAGCAATTTACTTCCTCCTCTGTTAGTCTGGGAGAGTCTGTATTTTTGGAGTAGTCATCCATTTCCTTAGGTTATCAAATTTATTGGCATAAAGTTGAGCAAAATAACTCCTTATTATTTCTCTAATTTCCTCTTCATTGGTGGAAAGTTCTCCCTTTTCATTTTTAAGACTACTAATTTCATTTTCCTCCCTCCTTTTTCTAATCAGATTTACCAAAGGCTATCTATTTTATTGGCTTTTTCATAGAACCAACTCTTAGTTTTATTAATTAGTTCAATAGTTTTTTACTTTCAATATTTTAATTTCT
Organism: Sarcophilus harrisii; assembly: GCF_902635505.1. Taxonomy (NCBI): domain Eukaryota; kingdom Metazoa; phylum Chordata; class Mammalia; order Dasyuromorphia; family Dasyuridae; genus Sarcophilus; species Sarcophilus harrisii. Next base: position 567,583,850 of record NC_045427.1, on the reverse strand, counting down.
CCTTTTAATTTTAGAATTTCCAATTTAGTATTTGATTGGGGTTTTAATTTGGTCTTTTTTAGTTTTTTTAGTTCAAGCCCAATTCATTAATCTTTTCTTTCTCTGTTTTATTCAAGTAAGCCTCTAAGGATATAAAATTCCCTCTTATTACCGCTTTGGCTGCATCCCACAAATTTTGGTATGATGTCTCATCATTGTCATTATCTTAGTGAAATTATTAATTGTATCTATAATTTGCTGCTTCATCCAATCATTCTTTAAGATGAGATTGTTTAGTTTCCAATTACTTTTTGGTCTATTTCCCCTAACTTTTTGTTGAATGTAGTTTTATTGCATCATGATCTGAAAAGCATTACTATTTCTGCTTTCTTGCATTTAATTTTGAGTCTTTATGTCCTAATATATGGATCAATTTTGAATAGGTTCCATGAACTGCTGAGAAGAAAGTATATTCCCTTCTATCTCCATTCAATTTTCTCCAAAGATCCAACATACCTAATTTTTCTAATATTCTATTTACTTCTTTAATTTCTTTCTTATTTGTTTTGTGGTTTGATTTGTCTAATTCTGAGAGTGCAAGGTTGAGATCTCCTACTATTACAGTTTTGTTGTCTATTTCTTCTGCAACTCTCTTAACTTCTCCTTTAGGAAGTTGAGTGCCATACCACTTGGTGCATATATGTTTAATATTGATATTGCTTCGTTGTTTATGCTACCCTTTAGCAGGATGTAGTTACCTTCCTTATCTCTTTTAATTAGATCAATTTTAATTTTGCTTGATCTGAGATAAGGATGGCTACCCTACTTTTGACTTCACCTGAAGCATAATAGATTTTGCTCCAGCCTTTTACTTTTACTCTATATGCATCCCCCTGCTTTAAGATGTGTTTCTTGTAAACAACATATTGTAGGGTTCTGACTTTTGATCCAGTCTGCTATCTGCCTCCTCTTTATGGGGAGTTCATCCCATTCACATTTACGGTTAGAATTACTAAATCTGTATTTCCTGCCATCCTAATAACCCCAGATTGTGCTTCACTTATTCTTGCCTCCTCCAACCCTCTTTCCCCCTTTTAAACTTATGTACCCCTCTTGTATCACGATACTTATCCTCTTTATAATCCCTCCCTCCCCCCCCTTTGAGTCTTTCCCCTTCCTTCCCTTATTACTCTTTTCTTTTCCCTTTTCCTCTCCCCCGTTTTTTAATGAGGCGAGAGAAATTTTCTCTAAAACAAATGTCAATTATTTTTCTTTGAGCCAACTCTGATGAGAGTAAGATTCACACAATGTTCCTCCCCTCTCTAAATTCCCTCAGATATGATAAGTTTCCTTAGCCTCTTTGTGGGATGTGGTTTCCCTCTTTTTATCCCTCCTTCCCACCTTATTCTGCCATCATCCCTTTTCCATATCTACTTCCCTTTTTTTATGTTATATCAGTACAATCAAATTATACATGTATTCTTTTTGTATATCCACAACGAAATACAATTCTCAAGGTTATTTTACCTTTTCTGTATCTCTTGAGTTCTATTCTTGGAGATCAAATTTTTTGTTTAGTTCTGGTTTTTTCTTCAGAAACAAATGGAATTCATTTGTTTCATTAAATGTCCATCTTCTTCCCTGGAAGAAAATGCTCAGCTTAGCTGGGTAGTTTATTCTTGGCTGCATCTCAAGTTCTTGTGCCTTTCAGATATCATATTCCAGGCCCTTCTTTCCTTTAATGTAGAGGCAGCCAGATCTTGGGTGATCCTATTGTGGCACCTTGGTATTTAAATGGTTTTTTTTTGGCTGCTTGTAAAATTTTTTCCTTAATCTGATAGTTCTGAAAATTTGCCACAATATTCCTTGGGGTTTTTATTTTAGGGTTTCTTTCAGAAGGTGTTCGATGAATTCTTTCAATGCCTATTTTACCTTCTGATTCTATTATATCTGGGCAGTTCTCTTTGATGATTTCTTGTAAAATAGTATCTAGGCTCTTTTTTTCATCATAGTTTTCAGAAAGTCCAATAATCCTCAGATTATCTCTCCTAGATCTATTTTCCAAGTCTGTCGTTTTGCAAGTAGAAAATTCGTGGTTTTCCAATTTGTCATTTTTTGTTTTTGCTTGACTGATTCTTGCTGTCTCAATGAATCATTAGTTTCAATTTGTTCAGTTCTAATTTTTAAAAATTATTTTCTTCAATAGCTTTTTTACTTCTTTCTGTATATGTCCAATTGAGTTTTGAATGTATTGTTTTGGTCTGTGGAATTTTTTTCCATTTCACTAATTTTTTTTTTAGTGAATTATTTTCTTTCCAATTCACAGATCCTACTTTCTTCGTGTTCTTTGTCTTTTTCAATTCACGGATCCTACTTTCTTCGAGTTCTTTGTCTTTTCCAATTCACAAATCCTACTTTCTAGTGAATTCTTTATTTTTTCAATGCACAATTCTTACTTTCCTGAGATTTTTATATTTTTCCAATTCACCAATTTTGTTTCCCTGCACTTCCTGGAATTTTTAACTTTTCAATTTGTATTTCAGGAAGTTGTTGCTCTCTTGTAAGAGCTTCTCTTTCCTTTCCCCATTTATCTTCTAACTCTCTTTTGAGACTTTTAATGGTCTCTTCTATGAGAGCATTATGTAAAGGAGGACAGTCTGATGCATTTTTGCTGTTTGAGGTCTCTTCAGGTTTGCTGACCTGCTCTTTTTCTGCATAGAAGCTGTCGATTGTTCTTTTCATCTTTTTATTCATGTTTTAAAAGCCTTTAGGGTAGGTCTCCTAGGCAAGGGGTTACCAGCTTCCTCTGCAGAGCAGGGAAAGATGTAAACCGATTTCGACTCCGGTATGGGAATGTGCTCTGGGTGAGAGTTTTCCCTTCCCCAACAGGAAGTGGATTCCAGCACTGGCAGAGCTATCAAACTGCTTGAGTAGGGCTGAGTGGATTATCGATTGCCCTTGGCTAGAGACTAAGTGGTGAAAGTGTCACAGCCCCAGGCCGGAGCCTCTTGTGGGACTGTGAGTATTAGCAGCTGACCGCAGAAGGCAGACAGCCACAAACTCTGCCCAGCGTCTCTGCCTGATGCAAATCGGCCCTGGAAAAGCTCTATGGCCCCAGCCGAGCTCCCCACTGCGCAGATTGGAGGCTAACCCGAGCTCGTCCTCCTGCCGTGCAGGATCACAACTGCCCAAGGAAAGCCCGTACTGCGGGTTGGGGCTGCGATGCTAATGCTGAGATCTGTGCCTTCACCCTCGGTTTGAAACTCTCCTCGAACCTAATTTCTCTCCCAGTCTGAGGCGATCTCCCTGGCCCCGGAACCAACCTTTTTGGCGAGACTGCAGATTTTCTTCGGCTGGTGAGTTGTTCTACTTCTTATCTTTCACAATTGTAGCAGTCAAGACTATTTTGAGGCTCGATATAATATTGATAAAGAGGGTAAGAGAAGAGCTTAGAAAGTCGCGTGTGTCTTCTCCGCCATCTTGGCTCCGCCCCGATTTATGAAAAGTCAGAAAACAAATCCGACACAGAACTAGGATTAGAACTCATGTACAATGGGGATAACTTCAAGAAAAAAAACAATGACCATATAAATGGTCCCAACATAATATCCTGGAGTAATGTGATTTCAATCCATTTTTTTATATATTAGAAATTAATATAAAGGGAGCAACGACAGAATTAATACAATGTTAGTGTTCTCTGACTTCATTATTCCTCTGAGAAGATTAAGATTGATCCTGTATCATTTTCTTATTGATCTCATTTACAAGTATTTGATTTTGCCCTATAAGTCCTTAAATTATTGTTCTTTGTCTTTGAATTTAATTCAAAGTTTCACAGGCCTGCCATTGGTTAAATTTTTAAAATTCAGCTCTTCTTGCCTCAAAGAATTTTGTTAACCTTAGGGAATGTATGAGAACATAAGAATCTGGGTCTAATATCTTTATTCTTCCAAAGCATTCTTCAAGGATGTCTGTTTTGCTGTTTAAAAGTCGGGGTTTCTGTCTTGCACCTGCACTCAAATAATGAGCATTTCTTAGTCTCATAAGAAAAGAAGGTAAGGTTGTTCCTATACCTAACTATCAGACTTCTAGCCAATCATGTTGTTTCCTGAGCCTCAACTCTGTAACTCCTCATATTGCCCTTAATTATGCCTATGATACTATCTATCCTGTTCTTTTCTTCATTCTATACTCCCCAAACTCTACAAAATGGAAACTTCTTGGGGTCTTTGGCATTAATGGAAGCAATCCATTAACCCATTCATTGATAGGGAGCATATGATTTCTCCATGATCCTTTAATTACCAGTTCTATCAAGGAGGCAGTTTCTACTTGAATGCATCAATTCAGCACACACATATTAAGCATTACTATTTAAAGGACACAGTGCTAGAAGCTAGGGAAGAAATGGGAAAATATATATAGGCTCTACCTTCAAGAAGCTCACTATGTAATTGAACTTAAATCAGGTACTTCTGGGACGTTGAATTCTTTTGGGCTACTATAAGATTATGTTTTCAAAAGATACTGTCAAGATCAGAAAGGGCTAAAGAACATTCCAAAATGTTTCCTTTGCTTCCCAATAGACACTCCTACCTTAGCAGAAAAACAACTGATACATCATCCATTTTGCTTGAATATCTCCTTTGAGGGCATCAAGGAAAGAAGAAACTTCCTCTTAATAACTTCTGTGCTTTCTTTAGACAGTAAAGAAAGTGAATTTTCAGACACCATTAGTAAAGGGGGCAGGAAAAGGTGGATGAAAAAAGCAGAGAGAACTTATAACTACTTTATTTCTTTTCTTTTTTTTATAACTTTTTATTGACAGAGCCCATGCCTGGGTAATTTTTTTTACAACATTATCCCTTGCACTCACTTCTGTTCCGACTTTTTCCCTCCCTCCCTTCACCCCCTCCCCAGATGGCAAGCAGTTCTATACAAGTTAAATATGTCACAGTGTATCCTAGATACAATATATGTGTGCAAAACCAAACAGCTCTCTTGTTGCACAGGAAGAATTGGATTCAGAAGGTAAAAATAACCTGGGAGGAAAAACAAAAATGCAAGCAGTTTACATTCATTTCCCAGTGTTCTTTCTTTGGGTGTAGCTGCTTCTGTCCATCCTTGATCAATTGAAACTGAGTTAGATCTCTTTGTCGAAGAAATCCACTTCCATCAGAATACATCCTCATACAGTATCGTTATTGAGGTATATAAGGATCTCTTGGTTCTGCTCATTTCACTTAGCATCAGTTCATGTAAGTCTCACCAATCCTCTCTGTATTCACCCTGCTGGTCATTTCTTACAGAAAAATAATATTCCATAATATTTATATAACACAATTTCTCAACCATTCTCCAATTGAAGGGGATCCATTCATTTTCTAGTTTCTAGCCATTACAAACTGGGCTGCCACAAACATTTTGGCACATACAGGTCCCTTTCCCTTCTTTAGTATCTCTTTGGAGTATAAACCCAGTAGAAACACTGCTGGATCAAAGGATATGCACAGTTTAATAACTTTTTGAGCATAGTTCCAAATTGCTCTCCAGAATGGCTGAATGTATTCACAATTCCACCAACAATGTATCAGTGTCCCTGTTTTCCCACATCCCCTCCAACATTCAACATTATCTTTCCCTGTCATTCTAGCCAATCTGACAGGTGTTAATTACTTTATTTCTAATCAATGATGTCAAACAGTGAATCCCAAGGTATACAGAGGCAAGGCTATCTTGCTTGTAATGTTCTATTTAACAGCGTCTAATATCTTATTATTCTTACTATGCTCATTTTTGTTGACTATAAAAATGTATTTGATTTGGTAGAGAAGTCACTCCCTTAAAGGCTCTCCTTCATTAAGATGTCTCTCATATATATATGCTAATTACATGATTCCTTGAAACATGTAACAGGAATAATAACTTTACCAGCCCTTTGATAATTAACAGAAAGCAATATGTGTTTATCAAAGGTATTTGCCACCATAATGGAGAATAAACAGCATAGAAGCTAAATTGAAGAGTGAGTCTCTAATAAGGCCAAAGTCCTCTAAGTACTTCTGTTTTCAGACTTCATGAATATTTCCCTAGAGAACTGCAATATTTTCTAGACGTTAGGTAAAATTTTGGCCTAAATATCGACTGGAGAAAACTGGGTGTATGATGGTTTTCTTTAATCCAGCATATGTTTTATAGCTAGGCGAACAGCTCATAGAGATCATTCAACAGTACATACATACTGGACAAATTCTATAAGACAAAAATGAGCAGAACTTAAATTAGGAGAAAAGCAGACGATTAACTTTGTTTTTTTTTTTTTTAATTTTTAATAGCTTTTTTATTTACAAGTTATATGTATGGGTAATTTTACAGCATTGACAATTGCCAAACCTTTTGTTCCAATTTTCCCCCTCCTTCCCCTCACCCCTTCCCTTAGATGGGGCAGGATGACCAGTAGATGTTAAATATATTAAAGTATAATTTAGATACACAATAAGTATACATGACCAAACCATTATTTTGTTGTACAAAAAGAATTGGACTCTGAAATATTGTACAATTAGCCTATGAAGGAAATCAAAAATGCAGGCAGGAAAAAAATATAGGGGTTGGGAATTCAATGTAATGGTTCTTAGTCATCTCCCAGAGTTCTTTCACTGGGTGTAGCTGGTTCAGTTCATTACTGCTCCATTGGAACTGATTTGGTTCATCTCATTGCTGAAGATGGCCAAGTCCATCAGAATTGATCATCATATAGTATTGTTGTTGAAGTATATAATGATCTCCTGGCCCTGCTCATTTCACTCACCATTAGTTCATGTAAGTCTCTCCAGGCCTTTCTGAAATCATCCTGTTGGTCATTTGTTACTGAACAATAATATTCCATAATATTCATATACCACAATTTATTCAGCCATTCTCCAATTGATGGGCATACACTCAATTTCCAGTTTCTGGCCACTACAAAGAGGGCTTCCACGAACATTCATGCACATACAAATCCCTTTCCCTTCTTTATGATCTCTTTGGGATATAAGCCCAGTAGTAACACTGCTGGATCAAAGGGTATGCACAGTTTGATAACTTTTTGAGTATAGTTCCAAATAGCTCTCCAGAATGGTTGGATGTATTCACAATTCCACCAACAATGTATTAATGTTTCTGTTTTCCCACATCCCCTCCAACATTCTGCATTATCTTTCCCTGTCATTCTAGCCAGTCTGACAGGTATATAGTGGTGTCTCAGAGTTGTTTTAATTTGCATTTCTCTGATTAATAATGACTTGGACCATCTTTTCATATGGCTAGAAATAGTTTCAATTTCTTCATCTGAAAACTGTCTGTTCATATCCTTTGACCATTTATTAATTGGAGAATGGCTTGATTTCTTATAAATTAGAGTCAGTTCTTTACATATTTTGGAAATGAGGCCATTATTAGAACCTTTGATGTAAAAATAGTTTCCCAGTTTGTTGCTTCCCTTCTAATCTAGACTGATTAACTTTGGGAAATTTTACAGTTCTTTTAATGACTACAACTGTTTTTCTGAATCAAAGATCCATTTTCTAACAATAATATTCTAAAAATTATTAATAGTGAGTCATAGAATTCTACAATCTCCAAAGAATTGAAAGTGTAGGATACCTGAATGACAATAGTGTATTATTATAGATATGTATGGTAGTATGGTAGAATAAGTAAGCAGGCTACAAATATATTATGATCAGAAAAAAAGAATAAAACATAACAATAATGAAGAAATGAAGATGGGCATTCCTTATGGTGCAGTAGTATTTATACATGTCAACTTATCTAGAGAAAGGCATATTAGATCTGTCCCTACAGATAATTCACAAGATGAATTGGATAAGATTTTAATGAGCATGCATGAATGGATTGCCATCTGAATCTTTGGAGAGAGAATCTACAATAATGAGATAACTGATTCACTAAAGTTTCTCCTTACTCAACATTTTTTCCAGATACTTGTATCACATGTGGGAAAGAGCCAAATTTAGTACAAAAACTGGGAAGTTTGATTCCGCATTCTCCATTTTTTTCTTTTTCTAGAACATTCCTTTCCCTACAGTTTCAGAAATTTCAGAAGGTTCAGAGGTAATATGGTATAGTTATAAAAGAAAGTAATGTAAGGCTTAAAACCTCTCAAGTCTTGCATTTGCTAGTACAATTTTGCTTGTTACAACAATTAAATGAGACATTAAGTATATTATAAGCCCCTTGACAGCATGAGCAATTCATTATTTGTCCTTGTATGCATTGATGATGCTCAATACTGTGCATCTTCAACAAAATTAAAGTGCAAATGGACATCCCCAGCTTGAATATGATTGTGATTTTTTATCATTTTTTATTCCTTCAGTTATATGCTATTAGAATAGCATTGCCCTGACCATGGAATAACAAATCTGTCATTCTTCACACACAACACAATGACAAAACAAGGAGGGGGGAAAATCCAGAGCCCCATACTGCGAGTATCACAGCTGCAATTCTCTCTGTCTCAGTGTTTTTGTCCTGTGTATCTACTCCACCTCATTTCCTAACATGGTCTTTCTCATGATCTAGTATAATTCAATCTAATACAAATATTCTAGTCCCTTTCTAACTATCCAACATCCTTATCTATACTACTGGAGAAATAGTGAACAATAACTCACTTCAGCTTTCTAGAGCTCAGGTAGAAGGGAGAGCATCTTGAAGAAAATCACAAATCATTTGAATGAAGAATGGGAAAGAAAAAAGAGTTGTTCCTAACATGTTAGCCTCTCAGTTTCCTTTTTCCCATGATAATATTTTTTTTAGCATGAGTGCACTGAAAATTTGATGTAGATGAGACTGGAAAAGGATAAAAACTATATACTATTTCTACTTAAGTATTTCTAAATGGATTTGGGCCATACATAACACAGAATATAAAATTGTACAATAATAATACATATGTGTTCATATATGTGCATATACATATACAAGTATATACACACACACACACACACATAAAGAAGAGAGAGACACACACACATAAACAGAGACAGAGAGAAAGAGCGAACCAGAAAGGGTCAGAGATACAGAGATAGAAAAAGAGAGAAGTTTATTGTCAATAAGTTTTTTAGTTAAAGTGGCCTAATATTATGCTTTACATGAGAACTTCTAAATCAATGATAGGCACAATACAATTGTATTGTATTGTATTGTGCCTAATACAATATTTAGACAGAACCTAGTTTAATAGATACACTTAAGGCTTATATCTCAATCAATTTACTAGCATTTATCAAGCACCTACTATGTGTCAAGAACTGAACTAAGTGTTGGGGAAACAGAGTGGGGAAAAGTTTCTGCCCTGAATGAGTTTATAATCTAAAAGGAAGATAAGGTGCAAACACTCATCTACAACAACAACAAAAAAATAAGATAAACTGAAGATAGTCTCAGAGGGAACCTTCTAAGATTAAGGAACCATGGAAAAGGCTTCTTGCAAAATTTGGGCCTTTATTCAAGCTTTGAAGAAAGCAAGGGAAGGTAGGAGCCAGAGATGAAGAGGAAAAGAGTTCTCATGCATGCAGAATAGCTAGTGTAAATGCTCAGTCTGGAGAAATGTAATATTGTATGTGAGAAACACAAGGAGGTCAACATCACTATATTCTAGAATATGTGGAGAAGATAAGGTTCTAGCAGACTTAGAAGCCAGGAAAGAGCCCCAATTAGAGGATTTTATATTTGATCTTGAAGTGAATAGGAAGTGTTTGGGTATGACATGGTTGGGCCTAGGTTTTAAGAAGATAAAATTGACACTTAAGGATAGATTGGAATGGGAAGAAAACAGAAACAGGGAGGTTACTGACAAGCTGTTACAATAGAACAGGTGTGAGCATCAGACTGGTTGTTAAAAGAAAATAATGAGGATATAAGAGACTTTGTGGAGGTAGAAGTTACAGGATTTACAAGATTGGCTATAGGGTGTGTGAGAGAGACAAGGGGAATCACCCACATTGTGAAGGTTATGAGCTGAGGTGACTAGGAGAATTGGCAGTAAGAGGGAAGTCATGAAGAAGAGAGGATTGGGGGAGGGCGGAGAAGATTACTACAGTTTTGGACATATTGAGTTTAAAATAACTGTGGTAGAAGAGATCATATGTTAGAGACATAGATCCTGTGCTTTGAAACTTTGAAATGAATGATTTTTCTAATGAGAAGTATATAGCAGAGTTAAGGAGACAGTGATCAAGGTGTTTTAGTCACTTCTTTTTTCCTCTCACCCAATTCAACCACTCCTATTTGCCCCTCTTCATTATTTGACCCATTATTCAGATAGGTTTCTCAGCATAAAATTTTCCAGTTTGGAAAGAATTTTCGAAGGAGCTGTAATTACGTTTAGTTTTTTTTTTCCTTCCTCCCCATTGCGTTCCGCTCTGCCTTTTTCTCTTGCTCCTCTTTTTCCTCCTCCTTTTTCTGTTCCTCCTCCTCTTCTTTCTCCCTCTTCTCCTTCTTCTACTCCCCCTCATATCTCTTTACCCCACCTCTTTGTCTTGCTCTTCCTCCTTCCTCCTCCTGACTATATATTCTGACTAGCAAACTTTAGTGGTTAGAACTATTTATAACAGCAAAGTCAACAATAGTTCCCCACCACCTACATGTGTATAACCCATGCCCAAGGAAAAAGTTTTCAAGTTTCTGAATAAGTGTAAAAGAGGGAAGAGATAAAAGACTATCACCATAGGCTCTAATGGTACCATGGTTGTCTGCAAAATAACTTCTATCTTGACAAATTCTGTTGTCCTAAGCAGTTGAAATTACCCAAGTCCTGGCTCTTTTGTTTGAGGGTATTGCCACTCCTAGTACCTCCTTTCTTTCTGGTTTCTGTGGCTTCTTATAACTTCCATTTCTGCACTTCCATGTTACTCTCTGATCGTATCTCCTGGTCTCAATAATGTGACTTTTAAAAATCATCTTGAGGCCTATTAAAAATTTCATTTACTGTGTGATCCTGGACAAGTCACTTAACCCCAATTGCCTCAGCAATAAAGAAAATTCCTTTATGATACATTAAAATATTAGTTTACATAATCTCATAAAAATATCTCTAAGCATATCATACTTTTTACAGTTTGTTAAACATACTTTAATATTATCTCCTCATTGATCCCTTTTCTTTGATAATATCTTGGATTTTTGAAGATCACTGTCTTAAGAAAGTAATATATGTTCAGGGCAAATTTATATTTGCTGTCAATAAATTCACACACATATACATATTTAAAATAATACACTATTCTTATTGACGAAAATTGAATCAGTGTACTATGTTAGTATTTTCATAAATGTGGCATTACACGGGCCTTGTTTCTCAACTATATAGAGAACTGAGGAAACTTTATAAGAATGCAAGTCGTTCTACAATTGATAAATGTCCAAGTGATTTTCAGATGAATAAATCAAAGTTATGTACAGTCATATTAAAAACCCCACTCTAAATCACTATTATCTAGAGAAATGTAAATTACAAAACCTCTGAGATATAAAATAACACCTATCAAGTTGTCTAATAAAAATAGAAAAATAAAATAATAAACGTTGGAGGGATATGGGAAAATTGGCACACCATTTCACTGTTATTGGAGTTGTAAACTGATCCAACCATTCTGGAGAACAATTTGGAACTATACCCAAAGAATTATAAATCTGTGCATAATCTTTCACTCAGATATACCACTACCATATCTATGCCAAAGAAATAAAAGTCAAAAAGAAAAAGTACCTACATATTTAAAAATTTTTATCAGTGATAGCAAGGTATGAAAAAATGAGAGAATACCCACCAATAGGAAAATGGCTAAAATAATTGTGTTATATGATTGTGATGAAATATTAAATGGTGAACAGGATGCTTTCAGAAAATCCTAGAAAGTTTTATATGATCTAACGCAAAGTGAAGTAAACAGAACCAGGAGCATACTGAACACAGTAACTGCATTATTGAAATGCTGATCAAGTGTGAAAGAATTAACTACCCTGATTAAGACAATGATCCAAGACAGTTCCACAGGACTCATGATAAAAATACTATTCATTTCCATAGAAAGAACTGATGGAAGCAAAAGCAAAAATTGATCTAATTAAAAGAGATAAGGAAGGAAACTATATCTTGTTAAAAGGTACTATAGACAATGAAGCAATATCAGTATTAAACATATATGCACCAAGTGGTATAGCATCTAACTTCCTAAAGGAGAAGTTAAGAGAGTTACAAGAAGAAATAGATAGCAAAACCATAATAGCAGGAGAACTCAATCTTGCACTCTCAGATTTAGATAAATCAAATCACAAAATAAATAAGAAAGAAATTAAAGAGGTAAATAGAATATTAGAAAAATTAGATATGATAGATGTCTGGAGAAAACTGAATAGTGACAGAAAGAAGTATACTTTCTTCTCAGCAATTCAAGGAACCTACACAAAAAGTGACCATATATTAGGACATAAAGATGTCAAAATTAAATGCAGGAAGGCAGAAATAGTAAATGTTTCTTTTCAGATCACAATGCAATAAAAACTACATTCAACAAAAAGTTAGATGTAAATAAATCAAAAAGTAAATGGAAACTAAATAATCTCATCTTAAAGAATGATTGGGTGAAACAGCAAATTATAGACACAATTAATAACTTCACTGAAGATAATGACAAGGGTGAGACATCATACCAAAATTTGTGGGATGCAGCCAAAGCGGTAATAAGGGGAAACTTTATACCCTTAGAGGCTTACTTGAACAAAATAGAGAAAGAGAAGGTAAATGAATTGGGTTTGCAACTTAAAAAGCTAGAAAAAGACCAAATTAAAACCCCCCCAATCAATTACTAAACTTGAAATTCTAAAATTAAAAGGAGAAATTAATATTGAAAGTAAAAAAAAAAACTATTGAACTAATAAATAAAACTGAGTTGGTTTTATTACAAAACCAATAAAATTGATAAACCTTTGGTAAATCTGATTAAAAAAAGGAAAGAGGAAAATCAAACTGTTAGTCTTAAAAATGAAAAGGGAGAACTCGCCACTAACAAAGAGGAAATTAGAGCAATAATTAGGAATTACTTTGCCCAACTTTATGGCAATAAATTCGACAACTTAAATGAAATGGAAGAATACCTTCAAAAATAAAGCTTGCCCAGATTAACAGAGGAAGAAGTAAATATCCTAAACAGAACCATCTTAAAAAAAGAAATGGAACAAGCTATTAACCAACTCCCTAAAAAAAAATCCCCAGGACCGGATGGATTTACATGTGAATCCTACCAACATTTAAAGAACAATTAACTCCAATGCTATATAATCTATTTGAAAAAATAGGGATTGAAGGAGTCCTACAAAACGCCTTTACAAAAGACATGGTAGATATCTAAACCAGGTAGGTGAAACAGAGAAAGAAAATTTAAACCAATTCCCTAATGAATATCGAAAAAAATCTTAAATAAATATTAGCAAAAGATTACAGAAAATCATCCCCAGGATAATAAACTAACAAGAGGATTTATACCAGGAATGCAGGGGCTTTCAATATTAGAAAACTATTAGCATAATTGACCATATCAATAAAAAACAATAAAAACATATAAATTCAATTGATGCAGAAAAGAGATAAAAATTAAATCCATTCCAATAAAAAACATTGAGAGTATAGGAAAAATGGACTTTCCTTAAAATAATCAGTAATCTATTTAAAAAAGCAGAACGATCATATTAATGGGACAAACCAAATTCCCAATAAGACAGGGAGGAAACAAGGTTGCCACTATCACCTTATTTAATATTGTTAGAAATTACTTTGGCAATAAGATGAGAAAGAGATTAAAGGAATAAGAATATGCAAATGAGGAAACCAAATTATCACTCTTTGCTGATGATACGATGGTATACTTAGAGAACCCCAGAGATTCTAATACAAAGTTATTAGAAATAATCCACAACTTTAGCAAAGTTGCAGTATATAAACTAAACCCACATAAATCATCAGCATTCTTATATATCACTAACAAAATCCAACAGTCAGAGCTACAAAGAGAAATTCCATTTAAAGTAACTACTGATAGTATAAAATATTTAGGAATCTATCTGCCACGGGAAAATCAGAAACTTTATGAGCAAAACTACAAAACACTTTCCACACAAATTAAGTCTGATCTAACCAACTGGAAAAATATTAAATGCTCTTGGATTGGATGAGCAAATATAATAAAGTTGACAATACTACCTAATCTATATATTTAGCGCTCTATCAATCAGACTTCCCAAAAACTATTTTGATGACCTAGAAAAAATAACAACAATGTTCATATGGAAAAACAAAAGATCACGAATTTTAAGGGAATTAATGAAAAAAAATCAAATGAAGGTGGCCTAGCTGTACCAGATCTAAAATTATATTATAAAGCAGCGGTTACTAAAACCATCTAGTATTGGCTAAGAAATAGACTAGATCAATGAGGTTAGGTTCAAAGGACAAAACAGACAATAACTTTAATTATCTAGTGTTTGACAAACCCAAAGACCCCAGTTTTGGGGATAAGAATGAATTATTTGACAAAAATTGCTGGGAAAATTGGAAATGAGTATGGCAGAAACTAGGCATTGACCCATACTTAACACTGTACACCAAGATAAGGTCAAAATGGGTTCATGATCTAGGCATAAAGAATGAGATTATAAATAAATTGGAAGAGCATACCTCTCTTAGAGAAACATCATTTAATCAGCAATATTAAATAAAAAGTACTTGAAAGAAATTATTTCATTTGAAGTGAAATAAGGACTTAAAAACATCAACAACTGATATTGATGTTTATTTTAAAGTGGATCAAAAATGATGAGGCAGGGGCAGAGCCAAGATGGCAGAGTAGATAGGACTTTACCTGATAGTTTACTTCTCAGACCTGTGAAAAAGGAAAGAATTTATGACCAAAGAAGAACTAGAGATCACTATTGACTACAAAATAGAAAATTTTGATTGTATCAAATTGAAAAGTTTTTGTACAAACAAAACTAATGCAGGCAAGAGTAGAAGGGAAACAATAAACAGGGAAAACATTTTTACAGTCAAAGGTTCTGATAAAGGCCTCATTTCCAAAATATATAGAGAATTGACTCTAATTTATAAGAACTCAAGCCATTCTCCAAGTGATAAATGGTCAAAGGATATGAACAGATAATTTTCAGATGATGAAATTGAAACTATTACCACTCATATGAAAGAGTGTTCCAAATCACTATTGATCAGAGAAATGCAAATTAAGACAACTCTGAGATACCACTACACACCTGTCAGATTGGCTGGAATGACAGGGAAAGATAGCGTGGAATGTTGGAGGGGATGTGGGAAAACAGGGACACTGATACATTGTTGGTGGAATTGTGAACACATCCAGCCATTCTGGAGAGCAATTTGGAAATATGCTCAAAAAGTTATCAAACTGTGCATACCCTTTGATCCAGCAGTGTTACTACTGGGTTTATACCCCAAAAAGATACTAAAAAAGGGAAAGGGACCAATATGTGCCAAAATGTTTGTGGCAGCCCTGTTTGTAGTGCCTAGAAGCTGTAAGATGAATGGTTGCCCATCAATTGGAGAATGGTTGAGTAAATTGTGGCATATGAATGTTATGGAATATTATTGTTCTGTAAGAAATGACCAGCAGGATGAATACAGAGAGGATGGCGAGACTTACCTGAACTGATGCTGAGCGAAATGAGCAGAACCAGGAGATCATTATATACCTCAACAACGATAGTGTATGAGGATGTATTCTGATGGAAGTGAATTTTTTCGACAGAGAAGATCTAACTTAGTTTCAATTGATCAAGGATGGACAGAAGCAGCTACACCCAAAGAAAGAACACTAGGAAATGAATGTAAACTGCTTGCATTTTTGTTCTTCTTCCCGGGTTATTTATACCTTCTAAATCCAATTCTCCCTGAGCAACAAGAGAACTGTTCGGTTCTGCACACATATATTGTATCCAGGATCTACTATAATTTATTTAACATGTATAGCACTGCTTGCCATCTGGGGGAGGGGGTGGAGGGAGGGAGGGGAAAAATCAGAACAGAAGTGAGTGCAAGGGATGTTGTAAAAAATTACCCTGGCATAAGTTCTGTCAATAAAAAGTTATTTAAAAAAAAAAAATAAATAGATGATACCACCATTTATGTCTAAAACATGTAACCATTTTGACCTTATCTTGGTATATGGTGTGAAATATAATATATTTTGTTTTTGCCAAACAAAAAAAAAAAAGAAAGAACAGATGGGGTCTGAATGCAGATTGAAACTTGCTATTTTTCACTCTTTCCCCCCATTTTTGCCTGTGTTTTCTTTCACAAAGATGACTAATATGAAAATATCTTTTGCATGACTACACACACACACATATGTATAACTTATATTAAACTGCTTTTCATCTGGGGTGGAAATGGGTTAGAAGGAAGGGATAGTGATAATCTGAACTCAAAAACTGAAAAAAAAATTGAAAATTTTATAGGTAATTGGAAAACATAAAACATTGTTTAAAAAATAAATGTAGCACCAGAAGCACAATATATTGTTTTAAACAGCAATAGAATACGTACTATTGGTGACATATAGCTTGCATATGGTGGGTCCTTAATAAATTTTTGATAAATGGATAATCTACATCAAAGTATTTTGTAATGATAATTTTACTCCTTCATTCATCAAGCCTTCGGGAAGCACTTTATATTTTTGGTTATACCTTTATGTGACAGTTATTATTAATCATCTGCAAAACATTAATTTAGTTCTGTACCTACACAATACATTGATGCCTCAGTTAAATTTCAGTGTTTAATGCATCTCCTCTTCTCATTTTTCTTTTATTTATCCAGTAGATGAAAGTAATGTTGTCCATGACAGAAATAAGAAAAGATAATTCATAATGTTATGTGTTCATAATTTATACTTGGTAAATATGATAGACTGTTAGAACTGGAAATGATCTAAAATATCTTAGCTTAATGTTTTTCAAATCCACCTCCTTCGACTAGAACCAGTTTTGCAAGAGAGGGCACATACTTCTTAAATTTTATGAATATTTTTTAAAAAATCAACTTTTCCTTATTGCCAAATTTGGATGAACAAGAAAAGGAAAATCAAGTCATAATAAACTTTTTAAAAAAACATAACTTTTTAAAAATATTTACTATGTTCCAGATACTTTCTGAAGTGCTGGGAATACAAAGTAAGTAAAAGACAGTCCCCGTCCTCAAGGCACTTCCATTCTCATGAGGGAAAAAAGAACAGCTAAAAAGAAATCTTTATGTATGAAGTATGGTAAAAAAAAAAAATAGCCTCGAATATTGAAAGTTATCAGGAAAAATAAAAGAGCTATTAAAAAAAAAGGCTGATCTGGTGATCTGGGCACTGTTTTAAAATTGTGGTTGTGGGAGGAACTGACCAATCAGAGTTAAGGGCCATGGTGTTTGTTGGTTGTGGAGAAAGGGGAGGTATAAAATGAATCTTCCAGGGTGAAAGGGCAATAGGCAAAAGGAAACCTTCAGAGTAGGAAGTTTGATAAAAAACAGTGGTGGAGGAATCTGACAGGGTGAGAAAGCTTCTGAACAGAGAAAGAATTCTGGCAACAGAGCCAGCAGGAGAATGAAACAACATGGAGGAACATAGTTAACGTGCTTTTCCTTAGATTGGAGACTTAAGAAGAAACTGACTAATTAGAGGAAGAGCTCTCAGTCGTGGAGGAATCTTTCAGGGTGAATCACCTACAGGAGGCTGAGTCCAGAGAGTCAGTCAGTGGTTGAACAGGGAAAAGAAAAAGTGAAGAACTTACAATATTCATTTTCTTCTTTGCTATCCAAGTGACCTTGTGAGAGTCACTTCTCAATCTGGTTCTCAGTTTTCTCATCAGAAAATGAGGGAGTAGGCCTAAATGATCTCTAATTTTCTTTCTCATCTTCTGTTCCTGTCTTTCCTACTTGCAAGTCTTTGTATTCTTAAATCTCCAAAAAATACCTCACTGAGACAAAGAAGGCATAAGGACATTTTGATATTTTACTGTTCCATGGTCTAGTTTGGATTGGGAAGCACTCTAGTCCCTTCATTTCATAAACAGGCCAGATATGCTAGCATATTGGGACATGGAAGTTAAGAATCTCTGAAGAATGGAGTAGTGAAAGCTTCTTAGACTTTCTGAAAGGTTACCTTTCTTAGTGAGATGCATGAGGGATTAGTACTTAATGAATTATTGAACTATGTGTTAGACCTAGAGGGAAACTAAAGAATTGATCCCTGAGGTAAGCAGGCAGAAGGCACTAATAGAGATCAGTTTAGTTTCATGTCCCACTGTTTAGGGAGTTAGTCCAAGTTAGGTCAAATCACTGAGACCCACCCTCTAAATAGGTCTTGAATAGTTTCACCTTGCCATTCCTTTCAGGAACCCTCATCATGTCCCTGAGGTTAAAATTTTCCCTAAAAAATCTACTTTTAGAGCATTTCATGGCTGCTTTTCTCTTTTGGGTCAGTACACCATGGCACTCAAGCATGTAGTATCTTTCCCCTTCCTCCCTCCCCAGCCATATGGTATTTCCCGTAATCTCACTATGCTTCTCAACCCTTTTTTTTTTTTTTTTTTTTTTTTTTTTCAGGATTTAGCTTGCCAGTTTAGGGCATGCCCCAATCTCATGAGGTGTTCCCTTTCTACTGAGTTACTATGAATTCCACTGAGGAGCTTGTCTTTCATATGCTCTCTCACTCTATTTCATATTTACTATTCCTACTGTCTATTATATTCCTTCATTTTGTCTGTAACCTATTTCCCTAAATACATTTATCTTTTGCTAAAGAGAATGGCCAATGTAAATTCTTCACATGACCTAATGCCATTTTTTGGTGCTTACCATCATCTGGTACTTACTTAACCCACATCAGTATAAATATTTTGTGTTTTGGGTAGCTCTCATTATCAGGATAAATTCTATAAGGATCTCTTTAAGATTATAAATTATACTAAAACTACTAATTTACAGGGATATATGGAGTTCCTTCCCTTGGGAGTTCCCCCTGCCAATAAAATTACAGGTGCAATCCCTATCTGCTGCAGTTGAAAGACATTAATTCTCAACATAATCTCTTCTAATAGAATTAGCTATAATCCTTGATGTCTCCAGCATAATCCCCAGCTACAGAAAAGGGAGATGCAAGGTGGCTGAATACAAGGGTGGGCTCCATTTGTTCTAATGAATGGCACACAAATCCTTATTGAACTTGAGTGCCTGCTCATGCATATGTATATGTTGAGACACTGTCATTTTATTCTCTTTTAGGTAGGCTGCAGCTACTGGATTTCAGAAACATTTATTCAGGTAAGTCCTCTTGATGTATTTTATTCTACTTGCCTTGAAGACCTTATCCAATTTCATTATTATTTCAATATAATGACAATTTGTTAAGTCAAAATGAGTTATTTTGGTTCCAAACATGATAATGTGGCCTAAACTGAGGAAAAAGTTTCATAACTGAATTCTAAAATGCTTGAGATAGAACCAAAAGCACTGAATCCTTATCCCTGATTTCTAAAGAAAAGCTCTTTGAGATCATATAGTCTAATCCCTTAATTTTTTTTCACCAAGGAAATGGGCCCCAACAGAAGTAACTAATAAATTAGTGGCAAAATTAGGATTAAAATCAAGTTTTCTGATTTTCAGTCCAAAAAAGCTGCCTTTTTGTTGAGCATTTTGTCTATTTGGTTCTGGAATGATTCTTTTCTTTTTCTTTTCTTTTCTTTTCTTTTTCTTTTCTCTTCTTTTCTTTTCTTTTCTTTTCTCTTCTTTTCTTTTCTTTCTTCCTTTCTTTCTTCCTTTCTTCCTTCCTTCCTTTTTTCTTTCTTTCTTTCTTTTTTTTCTTTCTTTCTTTCTTTCTTTCTTTCTTTCTTTCTTTCTTTCTTTCTTTGTTTTGAGTACAACCATTATAAGAAGTCCTCTGTCTATAAACTGCTCAGATTACAAAACCCTTCACTGTGACACTGATAAGATATGCTTACATACCAATGGTCTGGTTAACAACAAGAGTATTTGGTATATCATCTTTTACAATTAAGAATAATGACTACTGAGAATCTCTTTAACTCACTCTTCACAAAAAGTGATCATTATTGTTGCCTTTGCTATGAGTCAGCCAAATACAAGGAAATTCTATTTAACAAAGCAGGGTGATAAAGGTAGAAAACTTATGGTCTCAAGAGCTAGTCTGGGCATCAAATACAAATGGACTCAATCAAGATTTGGACAAACATGTGGAAGGCCAAGAATAACTCCTGAGAAGAGCTGCGATATTTCTAGCTTTACAGGATGATGTCAAGATTTCCCATGTGTATTCCTCAGGGATATTATATTCAGTTGGGCCCCATATTTGGGGAAGGACCTTGATAAACTGAAGAACAATGGACAAGAGGTTAATTAGCTTAGTGAAGGACCTTAAGTCCATTCTCAGTGAAGAAAGTAGAGGAGATTGGCATCTTGGAGGGGAATCAGTAGTGAGTATAAAAGCTATTTTCAAGTATTTGAATGCCTTAGGAAAGAGGTATTAGAGACTTTTTCTCCTTGGCTCTAGAAAACAAAACTAGGAACAATTACTGTATGTTGGAAAGAGTCAAATTTATCTTTGCTTTCAATAAACACACACACACACACACACACACACACATCTCAGAAGCTACCCTAATCCAACCCTTACATAACCTAAAAATCCCTACTATAATACATATAAGAAGTGATCAGCTTTAAGACTTTTAGTAAGGAATCCCCTATTTATACAGAATCTCATATGGATAGATAGTTATGCCATATATGAGCTAAATATCGCATAATAGATGATATGCATACATGTGTATTCTAATTACATGTCATTCTATATATCACATATATATGCTTATAGTTATATGTATATGTATACTGTCTATAGGTGTATAAGTATGTGTTTGTGTACATATACATACACACACATACATAGTAGATTCCTCTTCATTTAGGTTTTCAAGATGATCATTTGTTACATATATTTTAGTAGGGATTCTTATTCATGTAGAGGGTTGTACTAGATGGTTGAGATTCCTTAGTGTATACATGTGTTATGTGTGAGGGTGTATATACACACACACTCCCATAATATTTAAACCCACAGTTCATTTTTGTGCAATGACTTGATTCACTCCTATCTATAACAAATCTGTGACCTTTGGCTAGGATTCTTTGAGATCACTATACATAGAGAGTCACACACATACTATATAGATACATATATACATATATGTATGTATATATATGTATATACACACACACATAAATGTATATACATAACAAATATTACTACTCCTTTCCAATATATAATATTATACATATGTTACATATTAGAGAGAAATATATATCATGGACAATATATATACAAATATATTATATATATATATATAATATTATTAAGGCATATTCTATTTTATAAAGATAGTGAACTTTCCCTCACTTAAGTGGATGTACTATACTAAAGATTCTTATTCATGAAAGGATTAGATTAGGTGGCTACAAAGGTCCCTTCAAATCTAAAATTCTGTGATTTTGGGTTGCTCTTAACTGGGTATTGACTATAAATCTGACCTCTTAAAGTGACTATTTTTATTTTGCCACAGTTTTAATTTTGCATTATGATTTTTTTTCAGTATGAATTTTATTTCTTGCCCTAATTATTATTCAGCAAAGGCTCCAGAAATATGAGACTGGAAAAAAACTTCAAAAAGTCCAAACCATAGTTGTTGATGCATATAGATAATGTACATATACACATAACTATAGGCAGATACATGCATATATATAATGATATATGTAGCTAAGAAATTATATATATATATATATATATATATATATATAAAATCTATTGAGCTATTTAGCTCATATATGATATAACTATCTATCCATAAAAATATGAACCAAGTTGATTTTGTCCTATATCCTTCTGGTCATTGGACAAGCACAAATCATGCATTTAAAGGGAAATGAAGCAATGGAGCATACATCAATATAAATCCCTTCCTCTCAATTATGGCAAAAAAAAAAAAAAAGAAAAATCAAAAAGCGCATTTCACTGGTGAGTAGGGCATTATTTCCATCTTAGTTTGCAAAAGGGCATTAGATTTTAGTGCTGAATTAATGATAAAAATTAAAAATAATATTTATAAAGTACATACTATGTGCTGAGCATTTTGCAATTATGTCTTATTTGATTCTCACAGCAATCCTGGGAGAAAGGTATTATTTTTATTCCCATTTTACAGATGAAGAAATGGAGAGAAATAGATTAAGGAACATTGTCTACAGTTACATATTAAGTATCTGAGACTGAATTTAAACCCAGATTTTCCTGAGTCCAGGCCTAGCATTTTATTTACAATATAACCTACCTGTCTCAATTCTGAAGAGGAAAATTTGCCCTTCCTTGAGGAAGATGTATTAATTTGTTTCAACAATTCATTTCAAGAAGCATTTGTTAAATATCAGTTAGGTAAAGACCACTAACATTTTGTTTGTACAAGAGTCACTACCTCAAACCATTACTCCAGGATAAGTAGAATGAAACAAGATCTCAGTTGATTTAGCTTGCTCAATCCACTTTTCACAGGAACTCAATTTCTTTAATAAGAAAATGAAGGGACTGAAGTACATGATCCTTAAGATATTTTTTGAAACTCAGGTATGCAGATTCTGTGCTTTGATTCTAAATGAAGAGTTATCACAGATATCACAGGATTCAGATTAGTGCATTACCCTATGCAAGGCAGATAATAGACTCAGAGCACCAGTGAGAACCGCTAGAAAGATTATCATGATGGGAAGGTAAATGGAAAGTTTAAGGCAAGGGGGTGGGGTATTTAGCAAACACTGAGTAGCTACTTATTTTAATTACTTATGCTGGCTAAGAGCTAAACTCCAATGTTTCTATCCTATTGGGCCTCTGCAAATGCTATCTGTAATCAGTGAATCCAACACTTTAGGCCAAAGCTCCAGCTACTTTGAATGACTTACATCTCTGACCATTTTCAAGGTAATACAAGAGGTGCAACAATGATAAACACCATACACCTTGGCAGTTCTTTGTTAAAATGAACATAGATTGATTAGCCACAGTTTAGCCCCATATTTTGTTCCATTAAGCCTCAGACTGGCTTTCTAGTGCAGTCTAACAATAATCCAAATACCTAGTTAATGTCTTTCTTTGGAGTCTGACTCAGAAAAAGTCACTCTTTAAACAAAGTATATTAAATCAGAAAAGTGTTATGGTTCAAGTAGTAACTGTCTGAGGAGGAACACAAAGAGCCTAGTAATCAGCTCTGTGTCATTGTTATTTGATTTCTGTATGACTGCCCGAAGTTAAATTGTTTACAACATAAGAATTTCAAATATGACAGAAAAAAAGATAATGTGATTTTGATTCTGAACATTTGAAAGAAAAAAAGGAAGGGAAGACAAAGGAAGAAAAAAAAGAAAGTGAAGGATGGAGGGTGAAAGGAAAGAAGGCAGAAAGAAAAAAAAAGAAACAAAAGGGGTAGAAAATGCAAATGGTCTTGGGAATCTATTGGGAGGAAGATTACATACCTCAATTTTATGACTTTCTTTTTTATTTATTTGTTTATTTTAACCCACATTGCTTTATAAATCATGTTGGGAGAGAAAAATCAGAGCACAAGGGAAAAATATGGGAGAGAGGAAAAAAAAAAAAAAGGAAGTGAACATAGAATGTTCTGATTTACATTCAGTATTCTTAGTTCTTTTTCTGGATGCAAATGGCATTTTCTTCCAAAGTCTATTAGGATTGCTTTAAATCACTGAACCACTGAGAAGTATTTCATAGTTGATCACTGAACATTTTTCCTATTACTGTGTACAATGCATCTCTGGTTTTGCTTGTTTCACTTAGCATCAGTACATGTAAATCTTTCCAAGCCTTTCTTTAATGAGCTTGCTCATCATTTTTATATAGAGCAATAATAATCCATTAGCTTCATATACCACAATTTATCCAGCCATTCCCCAGCTGATGGGCATCTACTAATTTTCCAATTCTTTGCTGGCACAAAAAGAGCTGCTACAAACATTTTGCACATGTGGATCCTTTTCCCTCCTTTATAATTTCCTAGAGATACAGATCCAATAATAGCTCTGCTGGATCAAACAGTTTTATAGCCCTTTAGTCATAATTCCAAATTGCTCTCCAATATGGTTAGATCATTTTATATCCCCACCAACAATGCATTAGTGTCCAAGTTTTCCCATATCCCCTTCACCATTTATCATTATCTTTTCCTGTCATCTTAGACAATGTGAGAGGTATGAATTAGTACCTTAGAACTGTTTTAATTTGCATTTTTGTAATCAATAGTGATTCAGAGCATTTTTTTTCAGATGCGTATAGGTGGCTTTAATTTCATCATCGGAAAATTGTCTGTTCATATCCTTTGATCATTTATCAATTGGGGAATGACTTGTATTCTAATAAATTTGACATAGTTCCTTATATATTTTAGAAATGAGATCTTTATCAGAAATACTGGCAGTAAATATTTTCCCAGCTTTGTATTTCTCTTTTTAATCTTGTTTCTGTTGGTTTTGTTTGTGTAAAACCTTTTTAGTTTAATGTAATCAGTTTTCCATTTTACCTTTCATAATATTCTCTAATTGTTTTTTTTTTTTGGGGGTCATAAATACCCCCTTGTTCAAAGATCTGATAGGTAAATTATCCCTTGTTCTCCTAATTTGCTTACGGTATCACTTTATTCCCAAATCATGTATCCATTTTGACCTTATTTTGATAGGGGTGTGAAGTGTTGTATGACTTCCTTTTAAAGTCTAATCCAAACCCCAATTATTCTCCAACCAACAGATTTTAGTTAGCAACCACCTACTCTATGCTAGACACTAAAGATACAAGGACAAAGAAAAAACTTATCTGAAGGAGCTTAGATTATAATGTATATTACATAGAATTGTAATTTATGTTAAATATATATCCATATATATATATATATATATATATATATATATATATATATATATATTTGTGCATGTGAGTATATGATATGAGAGGAAGCTAGATGGCACAGTGGATAGTGTTTGGGGCTTGCAGTAGGGAAAACCTGAGTTCAAATCCAATCTCAGATACTTTCTAGTTGAATGATGCTGAACAAAACATTGAAGCTCTCTCTGCATTAATCACTGGAGAAGGAAATGACAAACTACTTAAATATCTTTGTCATGAAAATCTCATGGACAATATGATTCATGGGATCACAGAGATTTAGACATTCCTGAACAACACACACACACACACACACACACACACACACACATATATATATATATATATATATATATATATATATATGTCATAAATATAAAATGACTACATCTATGCAAAATAATTATAATGCAAGGCAATTCTGATTAGAACACACTAGTATTTGGGGGAAATCAGGAAATTTGCTTAGGTAACTATAATAGCTTCTGTTCCTCTAGCCACTCTTGCTCTAGTTCATCATATACCCCTCTAGCAGTTCAACCTTACAAATACATACCTTTTTGTAAGTGTCTTACTATTCAAAATCTGTGGCTCTTCACTACTTTCAAGGAAAATGAGGATTAGTGTACATAATTATATACTTGTTTTGTTTCTTAAACATACCAATATTCCAGTGACCTAGCATTATGTTTCTTTGCTTTTCTCTCAAGGAAGAGAATATACTGCTGCATGTATGAGAGAGATGTTCAGTAACTATTTGATAAATGAATGATTGAAAGAGTGAATTAATGCCTTTTAATTCAGTATTTTGTGTATGAAGACCCAGTCTTTGGGTATGTAAAATTAAAATCTCTAAACCCTCATTTCAAGTTTGTTCTTTTATTATATTTCAGGGATAAGTAAATTGCAAGAAGCACAATATTGAATGACATAGACCTTTGTAAAAAAGTTGAACTGCAAACTCAGACTATTTCATCTTTGAAACCCTATCTTAAGGTCAAAATCATCACTTTCCATGGAACTTTTATCTGATGCCTGAAATCATCAGATTCTGTGGGATATTATTACTTGCACTATCTTTGCTGTTGGGAGAAAACGTGTTTTCTAAGCAAAGGCTCTTAATCTTCCTCAATAAGTTATCTTGATAGGAAATGAAAAATTTTTTTAGTGTGTCCGGATGCAAGCATGAAAACTTTGTATTTTCCTAGCTACAGCCATTTTAAATGGATTCATTTTATTATTAGGGCCCATAATTGACTCACAAGCAAAAGATACTCCTCAACCTTTAAGGATCTTTCTGCCTAAGAGCAACAAGACAGATGTAGTTAAAGTAATTTTTCTCAAATTTTCTCTTTTTTAACCCTTAAACAGTCCCTCTTATTTTCCTCCCCTTTACCCTATCCAT
Source organism: Sarcophilus harrisii (assembly GCF_902635505.1). Taxonomy (NCBI): domain Eukaryota; kingdom Metazoa; phylum Chordata; class Mammalia; order Dasyuromorphia; family Dasyuridae; genus Sarcophilus; species Sarcophilus harrisii. The sequence goes on along the minus strand of NC_045427.1, from coordinate 567,557,363 downwards.
TTCCCCCCTTCATAGAATTGTAGAGTATGAGTTGGGAAGGACATTGAAAGTCCATCCTTACATCTAATACTAGAATCGTCTGTACTGAATTCCCAAGAAATTGTCAGCCAGCATTTTCTTGAACAATTTGAGTAAAATGATTTATTACTTCATAAGTCTGTGTATTTTATGATTGGAGCAATCTAAATAGTTATTAGAAAATTCTTAAAACCCAAAGACAGGCATGAAAATGGCAGAAAGGAGAAAAGAGGGACAAACAGAGGAGCAGAGAATCAGGCAAGAAAGAGACAGACAGAGAAGAGGAGACAGAGAAGAGACAGATAGAGATATACAATACAAATAACTATTTCCCTATATTTATGCCAAAATTGTTTTGATCCTGTCCTCTACAGCTTGAGAGAATGGTGTTATTTAATGAGCACTGGATTTGGAAACAGAAGGTTTGAATTTGAATCCCAGCCACCTCTTGGAGTTTCTGTTTGCTCTTTTGTGAAGTGATGGAGTTGGCCTAAATGATCCTTAAGTTCCCTTTTGGTTCTAAATTGTATGATCCTACAATCTCAAGTTTTGATTGAAGGTAATCCTTCCTTTTCTTCTCTTCTGGAAAGTTCTCTTCTTCAGGCCAAATACTATTTAGGTTACACAAAGGTCTCAAGTTATTACCACATGTGAGGAGATATAAAGGCAGAAATGAAAATCCGCACCCTCCATATGTTTATATTAGGGGGATAATTTTAGTTTTTTCCTCACATAATGTGGTTTCAAGTCACATGGTGGTTCCCATATGATTTAAGTCAGGAAGAATAATCAGAAGACAATTGAATAATCTAGAGATGATGAAGGCCTGAATTAAGGTAGTAGCTGTTAAAGTATAGAAAAGGTGTAGGCTATAAGAAATGTAATGGAAGTAACAACTACAAGGTTGGGGACTACTTGGATATATGGGATGACAGACATTGAAGAGTTGATGAAGATAATGAGATTACAAAACTAAGAGATTAGAAGAATTGTAGTATTTTCTATAGAAATAGGAAAGTTTAGAAGAAAAGTCATTTGGGGGAAATGTAAGTTCAGTTTTGAATATGTCTGAAATATTTGGGGATATACAGTAATAAATTTTCAATAGGCAGTTGGTAATTTAGAGCTGAAAATTAGGAGAAAGAATAAGGAATGATAACAAACACAATATTATGAGAGATCTGTGGAGTGGAGAATTTTTCTGACTAGTGGAAAGAGGAAAAGATTCATATAGGAGATGATTTTGAAAGTGGAAAAATAAAGATTTTGATAAGCAGAGATGAGGGCTGGTGAGATGGGGCACTGTCAGTGTTGGGAATAACATGGAAATGCTAAATTGGGATGTAGAAAGTACAAGGTGTCTTTGTCCAAGTTGTAGGTCAAATTTAAGGGAATATGTGAAGAGGTGTAATCTGAGATAAGATTAAGATTATGTAAGTAAAGAAGGATTCAATAATAAAGAACTTTGAATGTCAGGCAAATGATTCTGAATGTGACAGATCTACTTACTGAGAGTAGAGGGGTTTCTTGAAGTTTCTTCAAAAGGTAGAGGTTTCTAATCATTTCAACATGAATAGGATCAGAGTTATTTTTAAAAAGTACAAATTTATAAAAAAAATATATATGACCATTTGAACATATGTATGAGATGCTTAGTGGGCAGCTAAATGGTATAAGGAAACTAGTTCTGGGGCTAGAGTCAGGAATACCTGAATCCAAATCTAACCTTAGGCACTAGTTAAAAGGTGGGCAACTCTCTTTAGACTGTTTACATCAATTTTCTTACATGTAAAATGAGTTGGAGAAGGAAATGGCAAACCACTTCAGTATCTCTGCCAAGAAACTCCTAAATGGGGTCATGAACAGCTTGATATGACTGAAATAACTGAACAAATTGTGAACATGAAATGCTCAGAGGGGGTTTTGGAAAAGAAAATTTTAATTGGACAATGGAAAAACCTAATAAACTTGATAATGACCTTCAAAATAATGAATTCCTCAATACAAAACTTGAGTTTCTAGAAGATTTGTTCAATTTAAAGGTTTGACTGCATGAATAATGGATTATGATTTTAAGTATTTTAAATTCTCTAATATTAAAATTAGAGAAGCTTTGAAAAGAAGGACATGAAAATAGGACAACTCAATGAAATTTTGAATTCTTCTCATATTTAAAAAAAGTAATGTCAATCATCCTGAATCTGTTAAATCATTACCTCCATTGTATCACTTGTGACAAGTTTTATGACATATTAAAATATATCAAGTAAGGGACAAAACTGTTATGATCAATATAGGGCAAATCAGATATCAATGTAATCAATTAGTATTTATATAATGTTTTATGCTTTACAAAGCACTTTATAATTGTCATCTCATTCATGTTCACAACAGCCTTGGAAGGTAGGTACTTTTATTATTTCCATTTTACATATAAGGAAATTCAAACACAGTGACATGCTCAGGATCACATAACTAGCAAATATATGAGGTTGGATGTGAACTCAAGTCATACAGATTCCAGGTTTATTGATTTATTTACTTGGCCATTTAGCTGGCCATATCAAATGAGATTCATTTAGCAGTAATTCAATGCAACAAATAGATAAGATTCGACTATCTGTAAGATGCTGATAAATGGAATAGTTTCTGTCCTAAGGAACTTATATTCTTTTGGAACATTTATGTATACATGCATGCAATATGTATGTATAGGTATGCAGACACAAACAAACATATGTATATAAACATATATGTATGTTTATAACACACATATACACAAATATATGTCTTATGTGTGTATATATATATATATATGTCTGTGTATGTGTGTATATATACATATGTATGTTAGTATCTAACTAATTCTGGGTTGTTCATTTTTTATTTTCTATCATCATCTTCAAAGGACTGATCTTTTATTTCTCTTCTAGACTCTTATTATTCCAAAAAGGTCCTACCAATGAATATTTATTCAGTACCCTCACATATTTGCTACTACTTAGGTTTGAGAGTGAGAAATCTTTTGTTGAAAGAATGGTAGATATCAATATGCTACTTTCTGTACCTGAAAGTGGTTTTTGGGAACCCTTTACATGGGCCCTGATGTCATTGTATTATGTAAGAAGTACTTTCATAGATTTGATTTCATGGATGCCTATAAACATCAGGTCAGCATGGGGTCGGCAGAGTAGAGGTTATATCTTTTATATCACAAATAAGGAAACCGAGGGTCAGAGAGCTAAAATGAATTGACCAGGACCACAAAGCTAAAAAGTATGAAAAAAGAAATGAAAATTTAACTTTTCTGATACTTGGGTCAGTACTTTTTCCTAACAAAGAAAAGAAGAAAGGAGGGAAGAAAGGAAGGAGAAAGAGAAAGAGAAAAGGAAGAAAGGAAAATATGAAAGAGGATATTTTTTTTCTCTTAATCTATCAGGGGAGATAAGACGAACATTTCTCTTCAGTGTTAATGAAAACTTTAGGAAAGTTTCAATAGTACTCCTGCCACATTCTGGTGTGGTTGTTCCATATCTATCTCAGCAGCTCTATCAGAACAAAGTAACATATCTCTTCAAGAACACATGAATAATCTCCTTCTGAATGGGTTTGTTCTACATTCTCACAAACTCAAAGTTTCTTCAAAAGAATAATAAAAAGCAAAGATGCAAGAGTAGATTTTAATATTTGGAAATGCAGTCCATGTTTTGTCCCAAAACTAATTTTCTAGATTAATTAATCATATCTGATAATGTAAATTAGAAACCACTTTTGCAACATAGAAAATGACAGAATTAAATTGCAATGGTTTATTGTAAATGGCACAGCCCTGACTACCTGTCACACATATTTAACCATACCAGTGTTTGGCCATGGTTAAAATTTTTATTTGTAAAATAAAGATGCTAAGGGCTAACATGTCCTATTCTCCTCCAAAAACCATGAGATTCTTTTGTTCCTTTCAGTTGGAATTGTCCCATCAGGGAACAGAGTCCATCTACAGCCCAGATTTGATAATAATATCATGGGTAAGAAAAATAATATGTGCAGTTAAATAGCACTAATAATAATTCTAGGCATGAATGAATAAAGCTTTTGTTAAACACATATGAAATACAAATAATTGTACTAAGCCTTGTAGATATATAATGGTAATCTTTTGTTAATACATTACTACAGTTATTTGGGTCCCAGTACAGTATCACATGAAAGCATTCAAATATCACTGAGTTCATATATGTTCATATGAGTTCATGAGTTCATATGAGTATGTGTATAAGATATGCCAGAAGAACCCAAATCATGGCTCATCTCACCAAACTTGCAAGGCCTTAAACATGAGTGGATGACCACAGGTTTGGTGTTCAAGGGCAAGCCTAGCTAGATTCAAAGAGATTATTCACAATGAAGTTGAAAGAACTTTCAGTTTTCGCCATTCTTGAAATTCATCTATTCAAATGTAGCTGTATCTCAAATTATGCTAGTAGAAGTAGTACCCTTACTGATGGAATCACAGATCCCTGAAATACTGAAGTACAGTTACATATATAGATATATATACATATGTGTATGAACAGCTATATTTGCATACACACACATATATATACTCAAACATACATATATACATATATATTTATGTGTGTATGTATATGTTGATGTACATATGTAGAGATATAAATGACTAGACACATATATACATACATATAAAATTAGTAAATAAGTAGTACCCACAAATTGTTCATCTATGAGACTCCAGAGAGTTATCCCAGATTCTTTTTTGGTTAAACTCATATCCAAACATTTGCTCACAAATCCCCACCCCCATTGATTGACTTTTCCTCAATTATCTAGAGTACTCCAATTAGCTATCTGATTTTAGAAAATCTCACAGTACAAAGAAATATATTTTTTCAAATAATTAACAGCAATATGACTTCCACGAACCCGAAGTTTAGTCTTCCACAAATGTACCAGAATTCATTGGGAATATTTTATACCCATAATGATCATAAGTGTGGTATCTATATATGAGGGACATGAGGACCCCTGGACTGGGGAAACTTATCTCTGTGATGTTGCTGAATATAATTTTTGCTGAGCAGCTAATTTTTTCCTAGGATGTTATTAAGAGTTGTTTTATGTTTTAGAGCTTATTTCTCATCAGGCATCATGTGCTTCTTGTTCATCCCTAGGTGTTCTGTCCTAATTCTTTCTACCCTTGTGTTGTTCTATTTTGCCTTCTCTCCTTTGCTGGCTTTTGCTCTCTCCTCCAGCTATTCTTTACCTTTCCAGTTATATCGAAGACCATATCATCCTCTGTTCATCATCCTCTGGCAGGTTCTGTGGTTTGTCAATTTTTTTGCTATCAGGGAATGGAAATAGTTTATTCAGCCAACCTTTTAAGCAGAGACTATGAGATCCTTCTCCACAACTTGCTTGCATCCAGAAGATAGGAGATGCCCTATCTAAGAATACAACTTTTCTTGGAGTTTCTCTACTTTCTTTTGTGATTTCTTCACTTCAATTCTCATTTGATTTAGGGTTGGGAATCCACTTTAATTCTTAATATCCATCTTACCTCCTGGCTGGGACAAATATTCTTAGAGCTTTGCTTCCTCGAATGGAAAAGGGTTTGGATATATATCATGTTTTTATACAAATCACAAAGGGATGGGTTTGTTTAAAAACACTGAAAAGACTAGAGACCTTTTTCCCACTTACCCAGCAATAAATTATAGCCTGATTTCCACTGGCAACACTGATTCTTGAATTAGAGATTTATAGTTATTTGGATAGATATATAATTATCTCCTTAGTAGATGATAAGCTTTATGAAAGTAGTAATGTATCTAAATGATACATTCTGTCTGCTATTTAACATATAGTTGCTTAATATATTTTTCAGTATACTAATATAGACTTTGATTTTGATAAATCAACATTGTAAAACCCTTTTATAGATTATATTATATACTGTTTGGGAAAAAACGTCAGATTAAGGTTCCTAAGTAATTAATTCAAGAGTTCAGTTGTCCTTTCTGTTGGTACCACCATCATCCAAATTTAAACACTTGTTACCTTATTCTTGGATTAGTATAACTTTTTCCTAATTGATTTTCCTACCCACAATATCTTCCCTTTCTAATCCTTTCTGCATACTACTATCAGATTAGTTTTCCTGAAATACTACTTCCTTTTTTTCCATTTAAGAATATTATCATCATTCCACTGTTTCTTTTCCCCCCTAGGCAGTTGGGGTTAAGTGACTTGACCACGGTCATACAGTTAGGCAGTGTGAAGTGTCTGAGGCCAGATTTGAATTCAGGTCCTCCTGACTTCAGGGCTGGTACTCTAACCACTGTGTCACCTAGCTTCCCCTATGATTCCACTATTTTCAAGATAATATCAACTCCTTGTTCCAGGATTCAAAGTCCCAAACAATATATTCATAATCTACATAATCTTCACTTATTCTCTTTCATATTTCCTATTACTTTTATTTTTATTAATTTATTTCATCCTCACAGCATCTTAGTGATATAGGTATTATATATATCATTATTGTAATGTTCTCTTCTCTAAAATATATTGTTCCCTGAGTGCAGGTTTCTTGGGGGGCTTCTGGAGGCAGCCTTAATTTCAGTTCAAAGTAATAATCACCTCAAGTGCAGCCAGGAGTTAAAAGTTCAATCCTTTCTTTTCTCCTTCAAAATAGTCCAGTTAGCTTTCCTTGATTCCAAGAGCTCTTGTTGCTAGTCCTTTGCCTCTGCCAACTTCAGTCTCCAGCTCTCTCTGAATCCTTCATTCTGCCCAACTGAATCCTGACTTCTTAATCTCCCCAACTGACTCCTGGCTGAGGCTTTAAGAGCTTCTAGTGAGCTTGTCTTTTTATGTGCTCTTTTAGAGGTGTGAACTCAAAGGTTGACTCCTCCTCTGAGAGTGGGCTTGTGGGCTAGGGGGCTTATCCTTCCTGACTTGTGAATCTCCTAGACTTGTGAATCTCCTGGAGTGCCTATCAATTCCAGTGACTCAGTACCTTGTAAGAATCATATCATATTATTTCCATTTTAAGATACTCACTGAGGTTAACTGACTCATCCAAGATCACTCATTTAATTAAAAAATGAGTCATAGGTTTAAAACACAGTTCTCTCCTAACTTTGTCTAGCTTTCTTTACTACAGCAAGCTTTCTTGAACTCCTTGGGCAGTACATATGTTTAGGTATTCTGTTTGTCTTCCCCATAGTTGTTTTTGGAATTCCCTTTTCAGTACTATAAGTTTAAAGAACTAGAAAAGGGACTCTTGAAATTCTTAGGTTTCTTCGATCTGCTCTTCTAATGGAGTTCACAAATCAATTCAATAGTGAGTCTGACTGATTCCCCTCCCCTTTCAGTCAATTATTTAAATCAACCCAAATAATTTATCATTTTGGGAGCTGTGATTTTAAAAGGGGTTCTTGAGATCATTTAATCTGACCCACTAATTTTACAAAAGAGGAAACTGAAATCTGGAGAAATTAAGTCATGTGCCCAAGATTTCTCAGGTTATAGTTGCTAAAACAAGCATTAGAAAGAAAAAAAAAAAAACTTGTTTTGTACCTCTCTTTTGTTTCAACTAAATTGAAATTATGCATTGTATATACACTTAAGGCCTTGCTGCCATTTTTTTCATAATTTCTCTTTTTATCTTTGGCTTCAGTTCAGCAATACAACAAACATATATTGAGCACCTACCATGTATAGAAAACAGAGCTATTCCCATATTTATCCACATTGGGAAAGCTTAATCAATATTATAGATAAACTAATTAACTCAAATACAGATAATTTTTAGTAAGAGCTTTCTTTGTCAGCTAGAGCTTGTACTGATCCCAGCAGGATATATAATTATTGTAAGTGGATTCAAGATCCAAGTTATGCAAGAGGCAAAACATCTGCCAAGTTCTGTTAGTTTGGGTATGAAATGTTGGAGAAGATCATTCTTATTGGACACTTTGGTTTGGAGGCAATGAATATCTAATAAGACTGAAATTTGCCAAAAGCCTTGAGAAATTTGGAGGGAAGATAGGGAAGATAATAAATATGTATTATTTATCATTGTAATTATATGTCTGGCATGAAAACACATCATTCTGTTGCTTTCTCATATTTAACTGGATGGGGACAAGAGCCAAAACTGGTTTTCCATTTCTCCTAAGAACCTCTGCATGTATATGGCATTTGTATTTTATTAACCAAGAATGCTTTTTGTTTATTTCTCCCAGATGACACAAGGATGAAGAAATAGTAGTTTTCTTTTTTTCTTTTCTTTTTTTCGTGTTGTTGCTTCTTGAAGGACTTTAACTATATTTTTGTTTCTTTTATGAGCCCAGATAATATAATGGTTGAAAGGAATCTCTGAGGCAGAAATCCGACAGGAGAAGGAGGAGGAAAGAGCATAAATTATTTCTTTTCAAGTACTACCAGGTAATTTCAGAGGCAGAGAAGGCAAGACTATTGCTACCTGTAAAGTTACTAGGAAGAAGTGATTTCTGAAGTATCTTCAAGGTCTACTTTATTCCTTTCTCTGAGGTAAAAATGCCACTCAAGTAGGAGATTTTCATTTGATTGTTCCTTACATTTACTCTGAGATTAGGATGATAAGAAAGCTCTTTCTTGACAGTCAGAACTTAAAAAATTCTGCTCATTTGTGAGTTCATGAAACCCAGGTGAAATAATATTCTTAAATGAATTTTGTAAAATATGATCTTTCGTGAGATAATGATATTTTCCATGAAACCATGGAAAGGAAAGTGGCCAATCCTAATATTGCCTAAGCACGAAAATAGTTGTGTGAATTTCAAATCTCATTATTATGAGTAGTCCCTCCATTAAAGTGAGTCCCAACCTATTCATATGCAGTAATAAATGGAAATTTTATTTCCTTTTTCTAAAGTCTTTTAACTCATAAAGTGAAGCTGGCTGAGAAGAGGGAAGGAATCAGTAGAAAATATTTTTGTCTTTTGTCTTCTCATAGATACATCTAGGCAGTGTTGATGTTGTAAGATAAGAAAGACATGCTTTAGGAAGAAAGATAGAAATGTCAGAATGCACTTTACCTTGACCATAATAGTATTAGTAGTGTAGATCTGAATAGAAGTATGATAGGTGAAGTTATTATGTGAGCTCTGAGAAAGTTCTTGTTTCAGGTCATAATCAAGCCAGGAACCTGAACTATAAGGGAAGACTTCAAAAACAGAAATAAACTGAACACAGCATGAATTTTTGAGCTAGTTAAGAGCATTGAAGTGCTTTTTAAAGAGTTCTTCTGCAGGTTGTGAAAAGCTGGTTTCTTAGGAAAATGAATGGTTAATGCCATTTCTTAGTATAATAGGCCACATGATTCAGCTAATTTTTAAATACATCTTTGTCAATATTTTGTGTGCTAAGTTCATGTAAATATTACCCATGGAGACCTTTTGATTCCCTTCTTGAATCTTATTCATTTATAGGCCTTCCCTTGAGGTAAACTAATCTTAATTGTTTGACCTATCCAATGACATATGTTCTTATCAACTTTTATTATTGCTGTAAAATGATGTATGATGGTTACAAAAATATTTCTGTAGGCTTTTCAACTATTAATTGCAGACCTTAAGAATATCTTTCAAAACTCTCCTTTTAGATAAGGTGCTGATCTTTCTGTGGTTATTTTAGGGTGATTTCTGCTGTGCTTCATTAATATTGTGCAGGTTTTTGTTAAGATATTTTCCGAATATGGTCAATTTTACCCTTATGAAAGGGACATTAAGACAGATTTGGGGTAGTTCTTAATTTCTTTTACTACTAGTATTATTGTTATTATATTTTTAATACCTTACATATCTTTGATTATATCAGTTTAGGGACTGTCATCATTTCAGATTGCAATTCCTCATCAACTTAGTGGATAAACAAAACCATCACTATGTAGCCAATCTAGTAATAAGCCTCTCCTAAAAATATGGTCCTTGGACAAAAGACATATAACCTGTTACTCTAACCATACACATATGAGAGTAGCCTAAACATAGCATTTTATGGGTTATGAGACACTTTTCTCACAATAACTTTGTGAGGTAGATAGTATAAGAATGTTTATACCTATTTTAAAGTTGAGGTAACTGATATTCCAGCACCAACCAAGGTACCTTATATCTAAGTGCTTAATAAATGTGGAACTGAATTGTCTTGATTCAAAGAGATAGTTACTTGTTTTTTTTTTTTTTTTTTTTTATTTAATAGCCTTTTATTTACAGGATATATACATGGGTAACTTTACAGGATTAACAATTGCCAAACCTCTTGTTCCAATTTTTCACCTCTTACCCCCCAACCCCTCCCTAGATGGCAGGATGACCAGTAGATGTTAAATATATTAAAATATAACTTAGATACACAATAAGTATACATGACTAAAATCATTCTTTTGCTGTACAAAAAGAATCAGACTCTGAATTATTGTACAATTAGCTTTGAAGAAATCAAAATGCATATGTGCATAAATATAGGGATTGGGAATTCAATGTAATGGATTTTTAGTCATCTCCCAGAGTTCTTTTTCTGGGCATAGCTAGTTCAGTTCATTACTGCTCCATTAGAAATGATTTGGTTGATCTCGTTGCTGAGGATGGCCTGATCCATCAGAACTGGTCATCATCTAGTATTGTTGTTGAAGTATATAATGATCTCCTGGTCCTGCACATTTCACTCAGCATCAGTTCGTGTAAGTCTCTCCAGGCCTTTCTGAAATCATCCTGTTGGTGCATTTCTACAGAACAGTAATATTCCATAATTTTCATATACCACAATTTATTCAGCTATTCTCCAACTGATGGACATCCATTCAGTTTCCAGTTTCTAGCCACTACAAAAAGGGCTGCCACAAACATTGTGCACATACAGGTCCCCTTCCCTTCTTTATAATCTTTTTGGGATATAATCCCAGTAGTAACACTGTGGATCAAAGGGTATGCACAGTTCGACAACTTTTTGAGCATAGTTCCAAACTACTCTCCAAAATGGTTGGATTCGCTTCACAACTCCACCAATCAATGCATCAATGTCCCAGGTTTTCCCACATCCCTCAACAATCATCATTATTCTTTCCTGTCATCTTAGCCAATCTGACAGGTGTGTAGTGGTATCTTAGAGTTGTCTTAATTTGCATTTCTCTGATTAATAATGACTTGGAGCATCTTTTCACATGACTAGAAATAGTTTCAATTTCCTCATCTGAGAATTGTCTGTTCATATCCTTTGACCATTTTTCAATTGGAGAATGGCTTGATTTTTTTATAAATTAGAGTTAATTTCTATATATTTTGGAAATGAGGCCTTTATCAGAACCTTTGACTGTAAAAATATTTTCCAGTTTATTGCTTCCTTCTAATCTTTGTCTGCATTAGTTTTGTTTGTACAAAAACTTTTCAGTTTGTATAATCGAAATTTTTCTATTTTGTGATCAGTAATGATCTCTAGTTCTGCTTTTGGTCATAAAGACCTTCCCCTTCCACAGGTCTGAGAGGTAAACTATCCTATGTTCCTCTAATTTATTAATAATTTCATTCTTTATGCCTAGGTCATGAATCCATTTTGACCTTATCTTGGTGTACGGCGTTAAGTATGGATCAATGCCTAGTTTCTGCCATATTAGTTTCCAATTTTCCCAGCAATTTTTATCAAACAGTAAGTTCTTATCCCAAAAGCTGGGATCTTTTGGGTTTGTCAAAGACTAGGTTGCTATATTTGTTGACTATTTTATCCCTTGAACCTAATCTATTCCACTGATCAACTAATCTATTCCTTAGCCAATACCAAATAGGTTTGGTAACTGCTGCTCTATAATATAATTTTAGATCTGGTACAGCTAAGCCACCATCATTTGATTTTTTTTCATTAATTCCTTTGAAATTTTTGACTTTTGTTTTCCATATGAACTTTGTTGTTATTTTTCTAGGTCATTAAAATAGTTTTTGGGAGTCTGATTGGTATAGCGCTAAATAAATAGATTAGTTTAGGTAATATTGTCATCTTATTATATTTTGCTCGCCAATCCAAGAGCATTTAATATTTTTCCAGTTGGTTAGATCAGACTTAATTTGTGTGAAAAGTGGTCTGTAATTTTGCTCATAAAGTTTCTGATTTTCCCTTGGCAGATAGATTCCTAAATATTTTATATTATCAGTAGTTACTTTAAATGGAATTTCTCTTTGTAACTCAAACTGCTTAGTAGGGCTGAGTGGATTATCGATTGCCCTAGGCTAGAGACAAAGGGGTGAAAGTGTCACAGCCCCAGGCCGGAGCCTCTTGTGGGACTGTGAGTATTAGCAGCTGACCGCAGACTGCAGACCGCAGACTGCAGACCGCCACAAACTCTGCCCAGCGTCTCTGCCTGATGCAAATCGGCCCTGGAAAAGCTCTATGGCCCCAAGCCGAGCTCCCACTCATGCAGATTGAGGCTAACCTGGGCTGCGCCCTCCTGCTGTGCAGGATCACAACTGCCCCAAGGAAAAGCCCGCATTGCGGGTTGGGGTTGCGGGCTTGTGCTGAGATCTGTGCCTTCACCCTCGGTTTGAGACTCTCCTCGGAACCTAATTTCTCTCCCAGTCTGCGCCTTTATCTCCCCTGGCCCTGGCACCAACCTTTTTGCCAGACTGCAGATTTTCTTCGGCCGGTGAGTTGTTTCTACTTCTTATCTTTACAAATTGTAGCAGTCAAGACTATTTTGAGGCTCGATATAATATTGATAAAGAGGGTAAGAGAAGAGCTTAGAAAGTCGCGTGTGTCTTCTCCGCCATCTTGGCTCCCCCCCCGAGATAGCTACTTGTTGAAGGACTTACACCTAGTAAATAATGGAGTAAATACTTGAAGATAGATAGACTCTGCCACTCTGCTACAGAAAACTGTTTTTCCCTAGCTTCTTTAAAATAGCTTTTGTTTTACTAAAAAATTAAATCATCCACTATCTTGCAGAAATTCAATGATTGTAAGGTACAACTATGCATCTTATTCTTAGATGACATTAGATACAATGTCCAAAGAACCAGTTGATCTCATGGCAAAATAAATCAATCAAGCAATTAGCATTTGAAGGCCCAAACAATTGGCTGATTAATTGACTTTGCCTCTTTTTTTTCTAGCTGTTTGGTCTCCTACAGGGTAAGCCATAGACTTCTGGCATTGTGAAAAGTCCTTTTGCAAAATTGGCCACCACCAACATATTGAACTTCTTTGAATAAAAACCCTATGAACTCCACAGCTACAGATTGAGGCAGCATTCCACAACTTATGGAAAATCCTGGAAACTTTGTGATTTGAATAGAACCCTCTGGGATGATGACTACCTGGGTAAATTAATGTCTTTATCTACTGGGAAGTGTCTTTCTGCAGAAAAGGAAAGTCAATCCATTAGCTTCAGCTGTTGAAACAAAGAAAAAAAAACTGCTGTGTTGTTTCAGAAGACTGCACATCAGGCAAATGATGAATATGCCAAAGTTATTTTTTAAAAATTTCCAGTCCCATTTAAAGGATCAATGATAAACAGCTTACTTCCTTTAGTTCTCTGTACAGACCAATAGGGTAAATTCAACAGCAAATATTTATCACAGACCTGTTTTTTACTTATTTTTTTGGCAGTGTAATTGATAAAAGATGGTTTCTTTCTTAAGCTGATTCAGCTGGAAGGGGCCTTAGAGGTCAAATCCAATTTTCTACTAGATACATGGATCTCTTCATGGCAATCTTCAGGATTATCTGACCTCTACTGAAACAACATCAATGATGATGGTGGTCACTATGTCCCAGAAGAGTCCATTCCATTAGAATGTCCTTTACACTGAGCCTAAATATATTTCCCCATAAGCCTTCTAACATCACACATGTAAAATCTGCATTGGATAGTGTAAAATGCTTGATTTAACATGAGAACCCAAGTGTAAACCCTGCACTTTTCATTTGATATTTATTTGATGAAGTATCTCTGAACATCAGTTTCATCATCTGTAAAATTAGGAGATTGAACGAAGTAGACTCTAAAATTCCCCTTTCAAATTTATATCCATAAGGTTAGAAGTTTTCAAAAAACAGCTCCAGTTAAATGAAGGGAATGATCATGTCTTAACTTAATTTTCTATTCTCCAGGTTAAAGTCACCAATACTCTGAACTATTCTTTGTATTTATAAACCCTTCTTTGGCATCCTGGTTTTCCTTCTTTGGATGTGCTTTTGTTTATAAATGAATGTTTTGAGAGAATCTTAAGAGCTGGAAGGAACCATTATTATAGGTCATCTAGTCTAACTTGTACCTGAACAAAAATGCCTGCCTTCCCTCTTCAATAGGCCCAAAATTAAAATAATGTAATGATAAGTGTCCTAGCCTTGATGAGAGCCCTTGGCTGCATATTTATTACTAAGGTGATCTTGGTCAAGTCATTCAATTCATTTAAATAAGCTTTTAGGCAAGTATTATTTGTAAGAGAACAGATAGGAAGCACATAGAGTGCAAAGCCTAGAGAAAGTTAACCTTTTCTTCTTGAATTCAAATCTAGTTTTAGCCATTTTCTAGCTATGTGACCATGAACAAGTCACTTAATCTTCTTTACTCTGTTTCCTTAATTTGTAAAAAAAAATTGAATTTGAAAATTGAAAATTTTTTGAATTTTTGCAATTTTGCAATTTTGCAATTTTTGCAATAGAAATTGCAAACCTCTCCAGTGTCTTAGTCAAGTGAACCCTAAATGGTGTCATGAATAATTGAACATGATTGAAAAATGACTAAACAACAATTATGTGTAAAACACTGCATGTTTAGTGCTAGGGACATAAAGAGAAAAACAAAATAATATCTATTTTCAAAAAGTTAACAATCTCCTAAAATTTCCATAAGCCTAAGTTCCTTTATATATAAATGGGGATAATAATACCTGCCTCACCTATATCATGATGCCCACGTGAGGATCAAATAAGATAATTCACAATGAAACATGTAATTCCCATGTGAGTTTTTATAATTATCATTTTCTGGGTTTAATAACACAATGGTATTAATAATATGAGTGTGGAAAATATAAGTGTTTGAGAAGCAGATGGGATAAAATGTTGCAATAAGCAATACTATATCTTTGAATATTTATTACAAAGCATAGGAAGCCAGAATAAGATTATAATCCTTTGAAATAAGGCCAGTTTAGACACATGAAATAATTGGACCATGTGATAGAGTAGAATAAAGTACAAGATCCAGATATTTCACAAGTAGAATATTAGAAGGTATTAATTGTCCAGTATAGGGGAAAAGTGAAAAATGGAGTTAGGAAAGGGTTTTAGAGAAATGTAAGGCTGTAGTACTACACATCTTACAGAATGTATATATGAGACATTTGGGGTCTTAGACCCTATGGAAGGAATAAAGTGTGGATAAGTGAGGCAGGATGTGTCTAAGGATATTTTTTTTTTAAAAAAAAGAACCTAATGAGGAATGAAGAGGGCAAAGAGTGTTTCCTAGAAATAATTTTCCTGTGGATTTTTTAGAACTCAAAACTCAAATAATTCAATCCTCTCAACATATATGAAAAAGCATTTCTAAGTACCATAGGATATAGGGGGGTAAGGGACTATAGAAAGCATCTAATTCATCTACCTTAATTTAAAGACAAGGAAAGTAAGGACCAGAAAGAATAGGACATGCCCCAAATTGCCCATCTATTAAATGTCAGAACCAGCATTAGAGTCAAAATCTTTTAATTTCAGTTAGGTGTTCTGGCCCTTACATAATAGCTGGCTCTGAATCTTGTGTTAAGCATTTCCATATCTCCCATATTTATCTTTTTCCATCCTTTTATTGATACTTGAACTTTCATCTAATTTTGGCTAGAAAGAATCTTAGGAGCCATTGCCTTCATGTTAGAGAGGAGACAAGTGAGGTCTAGGTGTTTGCCCAAGATGACACAGAGCAGAACAGAATGAAATTTGAATCTGGAAAATCTGGAGAGAAAAATGAAATATTTCCATATATACCATAAGAAGCTCACTGAAGATAAGCAAAAGGAAAGAAGTACAGTCATTCTTAAAACAGTATTATTGTTACTATATACAACTTTGTTTTTCTTCTACTCATTGTACTCTTAATTATTTCTTACATATATGATAATTTTGTGAAATATTTGAAAGGAATAGCAAGTTGTGCATTGTTATTGTAAGATTTTATTCCATAAATTACAAATAAAATGAAAAAGAATAGGAATCCTTTTGTGGGCTGGGTCTATGGACCTATCAGTTAGAACTGTATTGCTCATTTCTCCTCTCAGGGTAACCAGCCTCTTGACCCCATTTATTTGTTTCTAAAACTTTATGAACTCATTTTGAATAAATAGAAAAAAAGGACAGTTCTTCAGAGAGAACAGGGGTAGAACCAATATGGCAGTGTAAAGCCAGGTAGCTACTCAAGACTTCCCAGTTTTCCCTCAAAACCACATGAAACCAAGATTCTGAACAAAGTCTGTTGGAATGAAACTATTATTGTCCAGCTCAAGATAGACTGGAAAAACTTCAAGAAAGGTCAGTCTCACTGAGGTGTAAAGGATGTTCAGCCCAGTTCAGATAGATTGTGGGAAAGCCAGTGTGAGGGTCTTAATCATAGCAAATCAGCAACTAAGACTCAGTCTTGGTTTAAGAAAGGAGCAAGGCTTCATCCCCTTAGAAAGCAAATTCTGGGAAACCAGGCTGTTTCCTGAACAGAGCAAGCAAAGCTACCCCCTATAAATACAAGTAGTCCTGTGCTCAAAGCCAAGGTTCAGAGTTGCACAGGAAGTTTGGGACATCACCATTTTTACCCAGGAGCAGAGTTCTACCTTAAAAGTAAAAAAGGAGGAAATACCAAAAGAAAAGGAAAGAAAATGAGCAAGAAACAGAAAAGAACCTTGACCATAGAAAGCTACTATGGTGACAGGCCAGAACAAAAGACAAATTCAGATGAGAACAGAATGTCCACAGAAGAAATCTCAAGTAGTGAGATAAATTGGCCTCAAGCTCAAAGAGGATTCTTGTAAATGCTCATAAAAGACCTTAAAAGGCAAATAAAAGAGGTATAAGGAAAAATGAAAAAAAGAAATGAGAGGTATGCATGAGAAAGTCTGCAGTTTGGAACAGGAAGGAAAACGTTGTTTGAAGAAAATAACTACTTAAATAACAGAATAAACTGTATAGAAAAAAGAAATACAAAAAATAACTTAAGAAAACCACACATTAAAAATTAGAACAGGTAAATGGAAGCTTATGACCTTGTGAGACAGCAAAAATCAATCAAACAAACTAAAAAGAATTAAAAAATAAAAGAAAATGTGATATACCTCTTTGGCAAAATGGCTGACCTGGAAAATAGATCCAGAAGAGACAATTTAAAAATTATTGGCCTACTTGCAGACCAAAAAAAAAGAGCCTGAATAGCATTCTACAAGAGGTCATTAAGGAAAACTTTGCCCCAATATTCTAGAAAGAGAGGGGGAAATACGTATTGAAAGAATCCATTGTTCACCTTTGGAAAGAGATCCTATAAGGAAAACTCCATTGTTGTAAAATTCCAAAACTATAATCTCCAGGAAAAAATATTGCAAGCTGCCAGACAAAAACAATTCCATTATCACGAGGTAACAGTCAGGATTACCCAGGATTTGGAAGCTTCCACAATAAAGGATCAGAGAGCATGGAATACCATACTCTGGAAGACAAAGGACCTGGGGTTACAAACAAAAGTTAACTATCCATAGAGATTCAGCATCATTTTTCAGGGGAGGAGATGGAGCTTCAATGAAGTAAAAGATTTTCAATCATGTCTATTTAAAAAAAACTAGAACTAAACAGAAATTTTGATCTTCAAACACAGGACTGAAGAGAACCATAGAAAGGTAAATAGGAGAAAATATATTTAAAGGTTAAATTCTTTATATTTCTAGATGGGAAAACAATATCTGTAACTCTTGAGAACTGTATCTGACATTGGCATCACATGGACTGGGGGTGTGGTTGTGAATGGACTTTGATGTGATGACATCAAAGAAAAAGACATTAAAGGGTAGAAAAAGATCAATACTGGAAAAAGAAGAAAGGGGAGATATAAGATGGGACAAGTTAGACTACATGAAGAGGCATAAAAAACCTATTACAATAAAGGGGGGAAAAGAGGGGGATGAGCATTGTCTGATCTTACTGTCATCAATTTGGGCTGTAAGAGGGAATAAAAATCATTCAGATGGATATAGAAATTTGTTAAAAAGTATAAAAAGGAGGAGAAGAAAGAGGAAAAGAAAAGGAAGGGACAGGACAGAAGTCTGGGCAGAAACAATGGGAAAAAAGGTAAGAGAAAGAGGAAAGGATTGATAGAAGATAAGTTAGTGCTGGAATGGGTTAAAAACACTATTAAGAGAATTGGGGAGATAGGAGATAAGCTAGTAGGTGTGGTGAGTAAAAAAAAAACAAAAACGAAAAAAATCGAAAAAAAAATACAGAACTAAGAACAGGGTGGAAAGAGAGAACAGAAGTATATACAGGGGAGAAAATAGGATGGAGGGAAATACAGAGATGGTAATCATAACTGTTAATGTGAATATGATGAACTCTCATAAAAGGAAGCAAATAACAGAATTTTAAAAAATTTCAGAATTTACAATATGATGTTTACAAGAAACACATTTGAGAAAGAGAGACATGTACAGAATAGAAAAAAAGGCTAACAGAATTTATTATGCTTCGGCTGAAGTAAACAAAGCAGGGGTACCAATTCTGATCTCAGATAAAGGAAAAATAAAAATAGATCTTATTAAAAGAGATAAGGAGGGAAAGTACATCTTGATAAAGAGTAGTGCAAATAATGAAGTAGTAATGATACTAAATTTGTATGACTGAGTGGTAGAACAGCCAAATTCATAGAGAGATATTAAGCTAGTTACAGAAAGAAATACACAACAAAATTGTTCTAGTGGGGGACCTCAACCTTCCTCTCTCATATTCAGACAAATCTAACCACAAAATTAATAAGAAAGAAACTAGGGAGATTAATAGAATCCTAGAAAATCTAGATATGATAAGCCTCAGGAGAAAATTGAATAGGAACAGAAAGGAATGCACTTTTTTCTTAGTAGTACGTGACACCTACATAAAAATTGATCATATATTAGGGCATACAATCCTCATAATTAAATGCAAAAAGGCAAAAATAATAAATGTTTCCTTTTAAGGCCACAATTCAATAAAAATTATATTCAATAAAGCACCAGGGAAAGAAAAACCAATAGGAAATTAAAATAATCCAATTTTAAAGAATTAATGGGTCAAACAACAAATCACAGAAACTGTAATGTCTGAGCTAGCTCTCTGGTGGGCTTCAAGATCAGCCCGAAGCCTTGGGCTTAGTGAGGAAGTGAAGTGAAGGAGGCAGGAGAGCAGACACATGACTGGTCAAAGATGGGGTCTGGCCTCTGAAGTCTGGAGCCTTAAGTTTTCTCTGTGCTGATATCGTTGTAGCCAAGAGAGCCCTTTGTCTCTGGTGCTCCCTTAAACTTACCCAGTGCAACTACATTATGACACCACACTGGGCATGTGCAGCTGTAGGACATCACATCACCACATTACCCTAAGTCTACATCAATTAGATTGATCACATTATTACATTACATCAAGTATATGCTTAGAGAACCACCATCTCCCACCAAGTATGTACTTAACTACTAGCACCCTGCTATCTTTGAGTCAAGTACACCCTTTCAGAGTTCCAGCCCTCTACATCTCCTGCTTTATTTTATTTTGGAACGAAGGTGATAATGCCCTCCCTGACTTTTCAGGAAGGGAGGTGAAAACATCAAAAAGAAATGGGGAGTGAAACCAGATATTAGCTGGTTTCCTTTGGGCCAATGGGTACTTGAAACAAGTATACATAGCTCCATCAGCATGGGAGATATTACATAAGCACATGGTAGTGTAACTCAGGCTAGTAGTGATAACTCTCCCCACAGCCAGTGCAGGGTCAATGTGGTATAACAAACATGAGTTATACATGCAAGTAGTGTTGTAACAAACAGTATGAATCAACATGGTATTGTAAAAGATTTTTATAACTCCTAGGAGGATATGTAAATAACAATCACACACACTTCCTTCAGCAGCCAAGAGATAGTCCAAAATCAATCTACTGTCCATTACTTCACGTCAGGGAATCCAATGATTCCTGCAAGTTTTGAACTCCTTCAATAGTCTTATTAACAATTTTTGATGTCCATGAGTCAATTGCCTTAACTGCCATGCTCTTTCAGTGGTAGGCACAATCAGAAATGGATCCACCTGATGTTTCTTGGGTCTTCTCCTGTGTTTCAAGGATCTGCTCCATCTCTCTCCAATGGACAAGGTGAATCTGGCTCATGAGCACCCATTTGATTCCTTCTCCATCTATAGAGATATAATCAAACCCTCTCCCTCAAGTAGTTAACTATCTGGTCCCTTCCATTCACCACTTTCTGGATATCTTCACATCACCTAACGATTATCTAAAGATAGTGGAGCTGCTCACACTGGACACTGCCCTTCTGAGGGTTCTAAAACTGCCAGAGCCAGTGCATCTTTGTCAAAAAAAAAATAATAGTGTAGAGTTAAATTTAGGAGTCCACTAAAAAAGAGCTGCCACAAACATTTTGGCATGTACAAGTCACTTTTCCTTCTTTAATATCTCTTTGGGATATAAGCCCAGTAATAACACTGCTGGATCAAAGGGTATGCACAGTTTGATAACTTTTTGGGCATAGTTCCAAACTGCTTTCCAGAATGGTTGGATTTGTTCACAACTCCACCAACAATGCATCAGTATTCCAGTTTTCCCACATTCCCTCCAACATTCATCATTAACTTTTCCTGTCATCTTAGCCAATCGGACAGTTATGTAGTGGTATCTTAGAGTTGTCTTAATTTGCATTTCTTTGATTAATAGTGATTTGGAACACCCTTTCATATGAGTAGAAATAGTTTCAATTTCATCATCTGAAAATTGTCTGTTCATATCCTTTGACCATTTATCAATTGGAGAATAGCTTGACTTCTTATAAATTAGTCAATTCTCTATATATTTTGGAAATGAGGCCTTTATCAAAACCTTTAACTGCAAAAATGTTTTCTTAATTTATTGTTTTCCTTCTAATCTTGTCTGCATTAGTTTCATTTGTACAAAAGCTTTTCAATTTGATATAATCAAAATTTTCTATTTTGTAGTCAATAGTGATCTCTAGTTATTTGATCACAAATTTCTTCCTCCACCACAAGTCTGAGAAGTAAACTATGCTATATTCCTCTAATTTGTTTATAATCTCATTCATTATACCTAAATCATGAAGCCATTTTGATCTTATCTTGGTGTACTGTGTTAAGTGTGGGTCCATGCCTACTTTCTGACATACTAATTTCTAGTTTTTCCAGCAGTTCTTGTCAAATAGTGAATTCTTATCCCCAAGCTGGGATCTTTGGGTTTGTCAAACACTATATTGTTATAGTTATTGACTATTTTGTTCTGTGAGCCTAACCTATTCCACTGATCAACTAGTCTATTTCTTAGCCAATACCAAATGGTTTCGGTGACTGCTGCTTTATAATATAGATTTAGATCAGGTACAGCTAGGCCACCTTCATTTGACTTTTTTTTCATTAGTTCCATTGAAATTCTTGACCTTTTGTTCTTCTAGAAGAATTTTTATGTTATTTTTTCTAGGTCATTAAAATAGTTTCTTAGGAGTTTGATTGGTATAGCACTAAATGAATAGATTAGTTTAGGGAGTGTTGTCATCTTTATTATATTCCTTCGGCCTACCTAAGAGCAGTTAATATTTTTCCAGTTGTTTAAATCTGAGTTTATTTGAGTGGAAAGTGTTTTGTAGTTTTGCTCATATACTTCCTGACTTTCCTTTGGCAGATAGATTCTCAAATATTTTATGCTATTGACAGTTATTTTGAATGGAATTTCTCTTTGTATCTCTTGCTGTTGGATTTTGTTGGT
Source organism: Sarcophilus harrisii (assembly GCF_902635505.1). Lineage (NCBI taxonomy): Eukaryota > Metazoa > Chordata > Mammalia > Dasyuromorphia > Dasyuridae > Sarcophilus > Sarcophilus harrisii. The sequence continues at coordinate 567,535,300 of NC_045427.1, read as the reverse complement.
GATGTATAAAAATGCTGAAAATTTATTTTGTATCCTATAACTTTGCTAAAGGTGTGGATTATTTCTAATAGCTTTTTAATAGAATCTCTGGGGTTCTCTAAGTATACCATCATATCAACTGCAAAGAGTGATAATTTGGTTTCCTCATTACCTACCGTAAATTCTTTTAATCTTTCTCAATTATTATTGCTGAAGCTAGCATTTTAATACAATTTTGAAAAGTAATGGTGATAGTGGGCAACCTTGTTTTACTCCTGATCTTATTGGGAGTGGTTCCAGTTTGTCCCCATTATATATGATGCTTATTGATGGTTTTAAAAAGATGCTCCTGACTATTTTAAGGAAAAGTCCATGTATTCCTATTCTCTCAAGTATACTCTTAGGAAGGGATGTTGGATTTTATTTAATGCTTTATCTGCATCTATTGAGATGATCACATGGTTTTTGTTAATTTGGTTATTGATATAGTCAGTTGTGCTAATAGTTTTCCTAATATTGAACCAGCCCTGCATTCCTGGTATAAATCCTACTTGGTCATAGTGTATTATCCTGGGGATGATTTTCTGTAATCTTTTTGCTAATGTTTTATTTAAGACTTTTGCATCAATATTCATTAGGGAGACTGGTCTATAATTTTTTTCTTTGTTTTCAATTTATCTAGTCTAGGTATCAGTACCATGTCTGTGTCATAAAAGGAATTTGGTAGAACTTCTTCAATCCCTATTTTTTCAAATAGTTTATATAGCATTGGAGTTAATTGTTTTTTAAATATTTGGTAGAATTCACATGCAAATCCATTTAGTCCTGAGGATTTTTTCTTGGGGAGTTGATTAATAACTTGTTCTATTTCTTTTTCTAAAATGGAACTGTTTAACCAATTCACTTCTTCCTCTTTTAATCTGGGCAAGCTATATTTTTGAAGGTATTCTTCCATTTCATTTAAGCTATTGAATTTACTGGCATAAAGTTGGGCAAAGTAACTCCTAATTATTGCTCTAATTTCCTCTTCATTAGTGGCTAGTTCTCCCTTTTCATTTCTAAAACTAACAATTTGATTTTCCTCTTTCCTTTTTTTAAATCAAATTTACTAAGGGTTTATCTATTTTGTTGGTTTTGTCATAAAACCAACTCAGTTTTATTTATTAACTCAATAGTTTTTTTTTTACTTTCAATTTTATTAATCTCTCCTTTTATTTTTAGAATTTAAAGTTTAGTGTTTGACTGGGGGTTTTTTAATTTGTTCTTTTGCAAGCCCAATTCTTTGAACTTCTCTTTCTCTATTTTATGCAATTAGGCCTCTAGAGATATAAAGTTTCCCCTTATTACTGCTTTGGCTGCATCCCACACATTTTGGTATGATGTTTCATTATTGTCATTTTCTTGAGTGAAGTTATTAATTATGTCTATGATTTGCTCTTTCACCCAATCATTTTTTATTTTTATTTTATTTTTTAATTTATTATAATAATTTTTTTATTGACAAAACCCATGCTAGGGTAATTTTTTTACAACATTATCCCTTGCACTCACTTCTGTTCCAATTTTTCCCCTCTCTCCCTCCACCTCCTCCCCCAGATGGCAAGCAGTCCTATACATGTTAAATATGTAACAGTATATCCTAGATGCAATATATGTGTGCAGAAAATTGGTCAATAACCTTTTCAATTATTTTTTGGTCTATTTTCCCCTGGCTTTTTATTGAGTGTAATTTTCATTGCATTGTGATCTGAAAAGGATGCATTTACTATTTCTGCCTTTCTGCATTTGAATTTGAGATTTTATGATCTAATATATGGTCAGTTTCCGTATAGGTTCCATGAACTGCTGAGAAGAAAGTGTATTCCATTCTGTCTCCATTTAGTTTTCTCCAGAGATCTATCATATCTAACTTTTCTAGTATTCTATTTACCTCTTTGACTTCTTTCTTATTTATTTTGTGGTTTGATTTATCTAATTCTGAGAGTGCAACGTTGAGATCTCCCATTATTATAGTTTTTCTGTCTATTTCTTCTTGCAGCTCTCTTAATTTCTCTTTTAAGAATTTAGATACTACACCACTTGGTGCATATATGTTTAATATTGATACTGCTTCATTATCTATGCTACCCTTTAGCAAAATATAGTGCCCTTCCTTATCTCTTTTAATTAGATCAATTTTTGTTTTTTCTTGATCTGAGATGAGGATGGTTACCCCTGCTTTTCTGACTTCACCTGAAGCATTGTAGATTCTGCTCCAGCCTTTTACCTTTACTCTTTATATATAGTCCCGCTTCTAGTGTGTTTCCTATAAACAAAATATTGTAAGATTCTGGCTTTTATTACTAGTTCTGTATTTCTTGCCATCTTGTTAACCCCTGCTTATGTTTTTCTCCTTTCCTTACTTCTTATCTCCCTCCCTAGTATTAAACTTGTGAGCACCATTGCCTCTCACAGCCCTCAATTTTTAGGGTCTTCCCCCCATCTTCAAGTTCCTCCCCTGTGAAGACTGCATATTTTAAAATCAGCCAGAGTCAGGAATTCAGGTTAGGGGAAAATCGTCAGTCTTTATTCTCAGTGAAGAAAGATCAGAGATGGAAGGGAATCAGCAATAGCAATGTGTGTAGCTGAGTCAAGAAGCTAGCTAGACCAGCAGCCACATGACCAGCAGCTAGGAGTATCTAACCCAGGCTCAATCTCTCCCAGCCTCTCTTCCTGTCTCTCTGCCTCCACCCACCAAAATCGTCATTTCCTATACAACACATCAGGACTTGCACGGAGAGTGAGCAGGGACCATTCTTTATCCAATCATGTATATTAATAGAGTATAGCCCAATTACTATTTAGCCTCATGTACTTGGGACTTCAGTGCATCAACTCAAACCTCAGCCTATTACATCTCCCGCTTTCTTTTATTTTAGAATACAGGTGGTCATGCCATCCCTGACTCCTCAGGGAGGTCAGAGCCCCCAAGGGAGGTGATCACAGCCTCCTAACTTCTCAGGAAGGAGGTGAAAGCACTAAAAGGAGATGATCACACCCTCCCTGACATCTCAGGAAGGGAGATGAAAAGCACCAAAGGGAAGTGGGGGTTGCTAGCGGTTTCTGGGCTGAAGGGTCTTATTATGCACAAACCCATCAGCATGGGAGGTATTACACAAGCACATAGCAATAACGCAGAGGCTATTAGGGATGACTCTCCCCACAGTCAGTGCAGGCTCGATGTGGTGTAACAAACATGAATTGTACATGCAAGTAGCAGAATAGCAAACAATATAAATCAACATGGTGTTGGAAAAGATCACCAGAAGTCCTAGAAGGAGGGTATGTAAACAACAGTCACACATATACCTTCTTCAGCAGCCAAGAGATAGTCCAAAACCAATCTATTGTCCATTGCTTCACATGTCAGGGAATCCAATGATCCCCTGAGTTTTGAAGTCCTGCAAAAGTCTTTTTATGTGTTAGGGAATCCAATGATTCCAGCAAATTTTGAAGTCCTGTAACAGTCTTATCATTTCTCAGAGAATCCAATGATTCCTGAGAGTATTCGAGTCCTCTGTCTGAGAATCCAATGATTCCTGAGGGTTTTGAAGTCCAACAATCTTTGATGTCTATGAGTCAAACTCCATAACTGCCACACTCTTTCAATGGTGAGCACAATCAGCAACAGAACCACCCAATATTTCCTGGGTCTTCTCCTTTGTTTCAAGGGTCTGCTCTGTCTCTCTGCAATGGACAAGGCGAATATGGCTCGTTGGCACCCATCTGATTCCTTCTCCACCTGTAGAGATACAAGCAAACCCTCTCCCCAAAGTGGTTAACCTATCTGGTCCTTTCTATTCACCACTTTCTGGGTCTCTCCACATCACCTGGCGATTATGTAAAGATAGTGGAGCTGCTCGCACTGGACACTGACCTTCCAGTGGGTTATAAAACCTGTCTGCCAGAGCCAGTCCATCTTTGTCAAAAATCAAGAAGTTAATAGTATAAAGGGTTAGATTTAGAAGTTCTCTAGGGTTACCTGTGGCTCCCCTTTCTTTTGTTTTGGAGGAGCATCTTAATATCTCTGTTTCTCCTCTCCACTTTTGCCTGTCCTTGAGGATTAAAAGGTATGCCCGTGGTGTGTAAAATCTTATACTGTGCACAAAACTGTGCAAAATGTTTCGAAGTATAAGCAGGACCATTATCTGTTTTTATTGCTTGTGGCACACCTATAATGGCAAATGCTTGTGTGAGGAATTCAGTGACCACTTGGTCTACCTCTTTTGCTGCTGGTATGCAAAAGTGAATCCCAAAAAGGTGTCTACCACAATGTGGATGAAAGACAGACGACCAAAAGATTTATAATGGGTCACATCCATTTGCCAGATTTCATTGGGTCTCAAACCACAAGGGTTCTTCCCTGGAGGCAATGTAGGAGCGTGGAAAGAAAGGCAAGCCATACAGGCTTTTACTATGTTCCTAGCTTCCTCTCTTGTTATTCCAAATTGTAAACGTAAAGCTCAAGCAGCCTGATTATATTTAGAATGAGATGCCTGGGCTTCTTGGAATAAAGGGGTATTGACCAACATAGTTAGAAGGCTATATGCCTTTGAATTGCCATCAAATATGGGACCTGGAAGTCCACTATGAGAATGGACATGTAATATATAAATCTTACCTGGATGCTTTCTCACTTGCTCTTGAAGTTTCTTAAAGAGCTGATATATATTAGAGGTTGCAAATTTTATTTGGGCTGTGCCAATTCTTTGTACCACTCCTACTGAATAGGCCGAATCAGATATTATATTTACATCTCTTGGATAATAAGTAAGAGCTAGAATGATTGCGTACAATTCATTCTGCTGAGTGGACTCAAAAGGAGTTCTGACTACTCTCTTTATAGTTAGATCATGAGAGTACACACCACAAATATTATTTTTGGATGCATCTGTGAAGATAGTTGGTCCTTTAAGAGGAACTTTAGAAACTTTTTCTTCAAGAATCCATCGCCAATTATATAATAGTCTAGTTATCTTTAATGGAGACCCATGTAAAAAATTTGGAGCCATGGCTAATAAAATTTGCCACTCTGGGATGGTCTCACAACCCACATTAATTTGTGTATTGGTATAAAAGGTGTATATCTTGTCAGGTCTTGTCCCAGATAATTGCACTGCTCACTTAGTGGCCTTTAATAAAATTCTAGCTACAAGCACTGGGTAGGGAGTAAGGCTTTGTTCTGATTGTGCTGGGAGGTTCACCCACTCTATCACACTGTCTCCTTGATGAAGGACTGCTGTGGGTGCCTCTTGTGTGGCAAAAACTGCTATCTCCAAGGGTTTTTGAAGTGACTCTTTCAACCATATTGGATAAAGCCAGTTCAACTTCTCTCAAAGCCTCTTGAGCTTTTGTAAGCTGGCATGGTGAATTTAAAGCACTGTCTCCCCTTAAAATGTCATATAATGGTTGTAACTGATAGGTAGTAAAACCTAACACTGGTCGCATCCATTGGATATCTCCTATCAATTTCTGAAAATCATTCAATGTGTTTAGGTTTTCTGTTCTTAAGGAAAGTTTTTGAACTGTAAGCATCTTAGGGTATACTTCATATCCTAAATATTGAAAAGGAGCATGTCTTTGAATTTTTTCTGGTGCTATGTACAATTTGTAATTCCTTAGTGTTTCTATGGTCTTTTGTAGAAATGCCTCTAACATTTGTTCCTCAGGTGCACATCCCAAAATGTCATCCATGTAATGTAATAGCATAACTTTTGGGAATGCTTTTCTTACTGGAGCAAGAACAGCAGCAACATACATTTGACACAAAGTAGGGCTGTTTTTCATTCCCTGTGGCAAAACTGTCCATTCATATCTTTTATAAGGCTCAGGTAAGTTAACGCTGGGCACTGAAAAGGCAAATCTTTTCATAGCCTTCTTATCCAGAGGGATAGAATAGAAACAATCCTTAATATCTATGACCCAAAGAGGCCATTCTCTAGGCAACTGAGTAGAAGATGGAAGTCCAGGCTGAAGAGTTCCCATAGTTTCCATCTGTTCATTCACTTTTCTTAAATCTGTTAACATCCTCCATTTTCCAGATTTCTTTTTCACAACAAACACTGGGGAATTCCAAGGACTTAGAGAAGGTTTTAAGTGTCCTTGGTCAAGCTGCTCCTGTACTATATCTAATAAGGCCTGAATTTTATCGTTACTTAAGGGCCACTGTTCTATCCACACTGGTGTATTAGTTTTCCATTCGATAGGAACAGGTGAAAGTGTTGGCAGGCCTTCAACAGCAGCCCTGCTTAAAAACCACCATGATACTCATTTTAACCCTAATTGCTGTAAAATGTCTCTTCCCCACAGATTGATGGGGATTTTTCAACTATAAAAGGAGTAAAAACTCCTGTTTTGCCTTCAAAAGTCCATCTCATAGGGGCAGCACTAACTTCAGCTGCTATTGATCCTCCTACGCCAGACATGTAGGTGTCTGCTTTAATCTTTGACCAGTGACTGGGCCAATTGGCATCTCTAATGACCGTCCGATCTGTACCAGTGTCTACCAATACTTCCAATGGAAGGCCATTTATATAGATCGTGAGCATAGGTCGGTCAGTTGTTACAGCTGCTGTCCAGTATATTGCTGGATTTTGTGATCTGGAATCAGAATCTGGGTGACTATCACCAGGCTGCTTATTAGGATTCTGTATGAGTAAACCTGATGCTACTACTTCTCCTGGGTGATAAGTCATACATTGTCTGCCTATATTGGTGACTGTGATATTATCTACACATTCCCCAGTTTCCCACATCTGTGTGTGGATGAACCCTGTTTTGTACGTACTGTCAGGAGGTAAAATGGTCAAGCCTACTGTGCCTGGAGGCAAGGGATCCATAGGCTGGAGAGGAACAGATTTCACCTCTCCAGGGAGTATCTCAGTTGTCCCAGCTGCATACAACTCTATTCTCCCTAATTGTAATCCCTTTCTCCCATCAGGTTGCTTCCTGGCTGGTTGATTGTGTAATCCCTTTCTCCCATCATATGGCTTCCTGGCTGATTGATCATATTGGGGTATTGGCCATCTAGGCACTCTCGGGGTGCACCATTGGCTGCCATCATCCCCCAAGTGTTTTTTGCCTGGGGCCCTGGGGCTGGGCCCCTCATCCCGTTTCCCTGGACCTGTCTACATTCTGAGGCCCAATGGAAGCCTCTGTTGCATTTTGGACATGGGGTACTGGGTCTTGTTCTCCCACCCTGTTTTCTCACTCTGCCTCTATACCAACATTGAGCTTTCAGATGCCCTACTTTACCACACTGAAAGCATTGACGTGTCTCTCTAGAAGTCCCTTGCCAGAAGGGACCCTGTCTACCCATGTTGGGATCTTGGGAAGTCTGCATCATAGTCTGGCTATAAAAGGCATTTATGTCCACTGAGGCACAGCGTCTTATGAACTCCTCTAAAGGAGCATCCTTGCACAGTCCTAGTATAATTCTTCTGCATACCTCTTTTGCATTTTCCTTAGCAAGTTGCCTTATTAAAACATCTGTTGATGAATTTTCCCCATTAGTTCTTGTGATAGCAGTCTGCAAATATCCCACAAAGTCAGCAAAGGGTTCATCTGGCCCTTGTGTTATTTTTGTGAAGGCCTCACCTTTGTCATTTTTATTGTGAATTGAAGCCCACGTTTTGATAGCATTAGTAGCAATTTGCTCATATGCTGCTACTGAATAATTAATCTGTGCTGTGACATCTGCATAAGGACCTATACCTGTTAGTAAGTCACAGGTGATCACAGCATGAACAGCATTTTGACTATTTTTTGGGCTTGTATCCTACAGAGCTCACTATATTCAGGAAGCCACATGTAATTTTGTCCAGGTTCTAGGCATACTCTTGCTATAGATTTCCAGTCATTAGGAGTCAAGATTTCAAAAGCCAAATTCTGTAATAGCATCTTAACATAAACTGATGTAGCCCCATAAAGTGCAAGCCTTTTTCAGGTCTTTGATGATTTCTATGTTAAAAGGGGCGTATCTTCGACTTTCTTGACCGGAGGCATTAAACTGGGAAATTACAGGAAAGATATGTGGCTGGAGCTCCCTCATGTCCACGCCCTTTTTTTTGGCCTTCATTAAGCCCTCTTGCAATCTACTCATAATTGAATGCTGGGGGGGAGGTGCTGGTGCTGTCACTGCCCCCCCACTCCCCCTTCTCCCTCCATCCTGGAGGGTGGAGTTGATGGAGGAGAGTCAATCACTTGCTCCTGAGGTGGGGATGAAGCTGCCTCCTGAGGTGGAAAGTCACCACACCCTTGCTCACTTAAGTCTCCATGCCCTGTGGGGATATGGTCATTGATCTGTTCATTGCCTTCCTCCTTAATATCAGGCCTCCCTATATGGCTACTGGGAGCGGGAGCAATGGGTTTTTTCTTTCTTCTAGGGATAGGGTTTCTTAGTGCTAACTGAATTATATTGTATAAATAAAATGCCTCGATGGAAATTGAATGAGGACCGTTTTCACTGTAATACGTGGACATCTATTGTCCAATCAGGGACCAATTATCTCGAGAGATCTGCTCCTGCTCTACAAACCAAGGGGAGATGCGGTTTAATGTACCCACAAGTCTAGCTACCTGTTCCCAAGTTATAAGAAGCCCTTGTTCTTCTATCAGCTTAAGCATGCTTTCTATAGCACCACTAGTGGGTGGGGTTGAAGGGGTTGGGTGTGGGGATGATGAGTCTTTAGCTAGCATTTGTCCCATTTTAGCCAAAAAAAGATTACTGGTTTAGTTTTTAAGAAAATAAGTTCCCTGTTTGTCTATTAACAATACTCACCCAAGTTCCTAGTCACCGGAAACTTCTTCAGTCCTTGGTGCCCCACGTTGGGCATCAAATGTGAAGATCCCGTATTTTAAAATCAGCCAGAGTCCGGAATTCAGGTTAGGGGAAAATCGTCAGTCTTTATTCTCAGTGAAGAAAGATAAGAAGTGGAAGGGAATCAGCAATAGCAATGTGTGTAGCTGAGTCAAGAAGCTAGCTAGACCAGCAGCCACACGACCAGCAGCTAGGAGTATTGAACCCAGGCCCGATCTCTCCCAGCCTCTCTTCCTGTCTCTCTGCCTCCACCCTCTAAAATCATCATTTCCTATACAACACATCAGGACTTGCATGGAGAGTCAGCAGGGACTATTATTTATCCAACCATGTATATTAATAGAGTATAGCCCAATTACTATTTAGCCTCACATACATGGGACCTCAGTGCATCAACTCAAACCTCAGCCTATTACACTCCCCTTTTCTTACCCCCTTTCCTCACAATTTTTGTTAGCTTATTCCTTCCCTTTTCAATGAGGTGGGAGAAGTTTCTCTGTAAATTGAATATGTTTAATATTTTTCTCTTTAAGCCAGTTCTGATGAGAGTAAGATACACACTATTTTCATCCACCTGTCATCTTTCCCTCAGATATAATAGGTTTCCTTTGCCTTTGAGATGTGGCACTCCCACTTTCCCCTTTTTCTGATGCAATTTCCTTTCCACCTCTAGTTTCTTTTCTATATTGTAACTGTAAAACTAAATTATAAATGTGTTCTTTATGTATATTCATAATAGAAATATAGCTCCCAAGATTTCTTTTTACCTTTTTAATGTTTCTCTTGAGTCCTATACTTGGAAATCAAACTTTTTGTTTAGTTCTGGTTTTTTCATCAGAAATAGATGAAATTCATCTATTTCATTGAATGTTCATCTTCTTCCCTGGGACATATGCTCATTTTGCCTGGATAAATTATTCTTGGCTGCATACCAAGTTCCTTAGCCTTTAGAAATATCAGATTCCACGTCCTTCCATCCTTTAATGTGGACGCTGCTAGATCCTGGAAAATCCTTATTGTGGCTCCTCTACACTTACATTTTTTTCTAGATGCTTGTAGTATTTTTTTCCTTGGTCTGATAGTTCTGGAATTTAGCCACTATATTTCTTGTAGTTTTGATTTTGGGGTCTTTCAGTAGATGATCAATGAATTCTTTCAATGCCTATTTTGCCCTTTGCTTCTACAACATCTGGGAAGTTCTCTTTGATGATTTCCTTAAAAAATGGTGTCTAGGCTCATTTTTTTCATCATAATTTTCAGGCAGTCCAATAATTCTCATATTATCTCTCCTAGATCTATTTTCCAGGTCTGTTGTTTCCCCAGTATGTATTTAATATTTTTTTCATTGTTTCACTTTTTTGGTTTTGCTTAACTGATTCTTGGTCGTTCATTTCCTCCTCAAGTCGTTCATTTCCATTTGTTTAATTCTGATTTTTAATGAATTGTTTTCTTCCTTTACCTTTTTTGTTTCTTTTTGTAATTGTCCAATTGAGTTTTTAAATGAGTTGTTTTGTTCTATGGAGTTTTTCCTATTAAGTTAATTTTATTTTTTAGAGAGTTATTTTCTTTTTCCAATTCACTAATTTTGTTTTCCTTGGAATTGTTTACCTTTTTCCATTTCACTAATTCTGTTTTTCAGGGATTTGATTTCTATATCCATTCTATCTTTAAATGGGTGGGATGACTTATCTAGACCCTCTTGCCAAGCTTCCTTTCCCTTTCCCCAGTTTTCTTCTAGCTCTTTTGTAAGAGCCTTTTAAATTTCTTCTATCAGGGTCTTGTGTGGTGGGGACCAGATCATATACCTCTTTGGGCATTCATCTGGAGACAATCTGTTCTTAGTCTCCTCAGGGTTTGAAGTCTGCTCTTTATCCATAGAAGTTATCAATAGTTAGAGCCCATTTTAATTTTTTACTCATTTTGACAAAAAAAAATCAAAGAAAACAAACAAACAAAAAAAAGCAAATGAAGTCTGCTTTTTGGGCAGTGTGGTGTTACCAAGCTTCCTTTATAGACTAAAGGAATTAATAGTGAAGCAGCAGTGGAACAGCAATGGCTATGCTGCCTGCACAGTGGCCACTCTCTGAGACTCTGAGAGCATGCTGAGTCACTCCTGGTGCTGGGTAGGTGTGGTCAGATCCCAAAAGATCCCAGTGTTTCAGGGTTAAAGTTTTTATCCCTTGTGTTTGTAGCTTCTCTGATGATCTACTGGCTTGCTGCCAGGACAAAGTAGCCACACTGGGTAAAGTTCTCCCTGCAAATTTTCCCATGACTGCAACTACACTATGACCCTCTCCAGTCTGCTCAGTATTAGCTTCCTTCCATGCTCTCACTGCCTGCCTGCAGTCTGTTCCTGGTTTAACAGTCCCCACCCACGAGCAAAAGCAGACCTTTCCTGGCAAATTTCAAGGATATCTTCTGTTGGTAATGTATTCATTGGGTTTTTTCAGTCAAGCACTAATTCTCAGGCGTGTCATGAAAAAAGTAGTCTGGGTACAAGGAAGAGCTTAGATAAATATGTGTGTTCTCTCTGCCATGTTGGCCGGAAGTCCCCCTGCTATTTCTTTTTAAAAATTCCATATTCTGACTGTGGCATTTTCCACATCTAGAACACTCTCACTTTATATCTGCCTCATGAATTTCTTGGTCTCCTTTAAGTTTCAACTAAAGTCCCAACCTCTGCAAGTTTTTCTAGATCTTCCTCAATCCTACTGCTTTTCTTTTATTTATTTTCTCAAATTTATTCTGTCCATTTTTTGTTTGTATGTAGTTGTTTACAAATCATCTCTTCCATTAAACTGTAAAGTCCTTGATAACAGTGATTACTTTCTACCTTTCTATGTATCTTCAATGCTTAGTGCAATACATAGAGGTGCTTAATAACATAGCAGGTATTTAATAAATAATAGTTGATCATTGGGATTATCATAATCCTGTGTATTTATATGAAAAACAGTGGGAGGAAAAAGGGAAAGAGAGAGAGAGAGAGAGAGAGAGAGAGAGAGAGAGAGAGAAAGAAAGAATCCAAACACTGATTTGAAACTACATGCTTGATTTTATTAAACACATTTATGAAGTATCTACTATGTGCAAGGCACAATGTTGGTTGGTTGATGAAGATAAATAGATGAAAATGAATCAGTTCCAAGGAGCTTGCTTTCTACTAGGAGGATACAATATAAAATGATATAATTTATATTATATATATTATGCTATATGATAACTAATAGTTATAAAGTGCTAAGCTATGTAAAGTGTTTTATGTATATCATTTAATATTAACAACAATTATGTGAGGTGGAAGATGGGCAATTAGGGACTTGATCTATGATTTCGTTGATTTCCGAACTCCTGGATGAGGAAAATCCTTCTGCCAATGCAGATTGGAACTGTTTCTGCAATTAAGCATCTGAGTGCACTGAAAAACTGAATAACTTGTCCAGGATCACACAGTCAGGATACATTAATTAAAGCTTGAACTTGAGTCTTCTTGGATCTAAAGTCAGCACTCTACCACTATTGTGACATATCTTATGGATGATATTATTACCTCTGTTTTGCAAATGAGAAAACTGAGACTTTACCCAGGATCACTTGGCTAATAAGTGACTGAGACAGGCTTTGAATTGAGATCATCTTGGCTCCAAGTCTAGTACAAAATAATTTCAGGAGGGAGAGTGCATTAACTGAGGGGATGAGGAAAGGTTTTACTGAGGATATCATGGAAAGTTTATGATTTATTATGCTTGAACCATGAAACAAAGACAAAAGTGTTTCTCTCTGCCTGGAAAGAAAAATGATTGTCAGATTTCATGAAATGCAGGCAATGCATTCTATCATAGATAATTTGGACTCTGTGACAGTTATCTAGTTGAGCCCTGAGAGCAAATTGTTTTACTATTGGTTCTCTATGTTGCCCACAAATACACACACACACACACATACACACACACACACACACACACACACACACACAGTCTAAATGGGGCAGGTCCAGAATATGACATCACTCACAATTTCCTATAAGTGTTGCTGTTTGGTTTGTTTGCAAGCTGCAAATACATGCCAATTGAAATAACTGTTTTGTAATAATAATAGCTATAGCTTTTTATTTAACCTTTTTGAGTTTGCAAAGCACTTTATGAAAATTTTATCAATGGCCCTGTGAATATAGTACTACCAGCTCATTTTTATAATAAGGAAACTAATGCATTTAATCACTTCTCCATAGTCATACCTAATAAATGTCAAGGTAAAATTTGAACTCAGATCTTACTAACCCCAAATCCACTACTCTTTCCACTTGGCCATATCATTACTCTATTAGATCAAATAATATCTTTTTTTTCATAAAAAGACTTTTACACCTTCCCATTCTGGTACTCTTGACTTACTGCAGACAAGATTCTTAAATACCAATTATAAAATAATCTCCAATTCTCAATTCTCATTTCAGAGAAATTCTAACATAAACAACAGGACATTAAATTCATACTTATTCAGTTTAAATTTATCAGTTCTGAGATGCTATTATTTATGATTAGAGGCAATCAAATAATGAATAGAGAACTGGTCTCCAAAAATACAAGACTTGGATATTCCCTTTGTCTTTGAAACATAGGTCCAGTGGGTAAAGGAAGGATGCCAGAAATTTGACTTTGCAAACACAAACTTTACAAAAGCCTCTGACAATATCTGTGAGACCTTGGGTGAGCCATTTACACTTTCCTAGCCTTAGTTTTCTTATCTATAAAATGAGGAAAGTTGGACATGATGGCCTTTGAAGTCCCTTCCAATTCTCTCCAATCCAAATTCCAAATCAAATTCCATACATGTGTATGTATGTGTATAAACCTTAGAAATCACAGTTCCACTCCTGACTTTGACATGTAATTAACATAGACATTTTTTCAAGTCATTTCTTATTTCTGGATTTCCTTGTTAATTAGTTCTTTTTATTTTTAATTAATTGATTTTTTCCTGATTAAACATGTATGTAATCTTTAAAATGTACATTTTTTATGAATCATGTTAGGTGAAAAAACATCAGAACAAAAAGGACAAACCAGGAGAAAAAATAAAAATAGAATAGAAAAAAGAAGTGAATATAACATGTATCGATTTACATTCAACTTCCATTGTTCTCTTTCTGGATGCAGTTGGTATTTTCTATCCAAAGTTTATTGAGATTGCCTTGGATCAATGAACCACTGAGAAGAACCAAGTTTTTCATAATTGATCTTTGCCCAATCTTCCTTGTTACTGTGTACAATGTATTCCTGGTTCTGCTTCTTTTGATCAGCATCAGTTTGTATAAATCTTTTCAGGCCTTTTTAAAATCAGCTTGTTCATAATTTTAATAGAACAATCATAATTTATTACCTTCATATACTACAATGTATTCAACCATTCTACAATTGATGGGTATCCACTTCTTTTCCATTTCTTTGCTACCACCAAAAGAGCTGCTACAAACATTTTTGCACATGTGGGTCCTTCTTCCTCCTTTATGATTTCTTGACAGACAGACCCAGAAATGGTACTGCTGAGCCAAAAGGGATGAAGTTTTATATCCTTTTGGACATAGTTCTAAATTGCTCTCCATAATGGTTGTATCATTTTATAACTCCACCAATCATGCATTAGTGTTCTGCTTGTTTGGATTTCCTTTTCTCAAAATGATGGAGTTGAATTAGAGAGAATTAAGAGTACTTACATCTCTAATAGGCTAAGTTTCATAAACTTTCTGTTAGCACAGAATGTTTTGGAGTTGCTAAGCTATCATTATTGTCTTTGTTGTTGCTTTTGTTCTGTAGAAGAAGCTCCACATGTAAGAATTTCCTTGAGCAATGCAATTTAGCACTCTTAAAGTCTCACTAAGCTTCTTCACACACCAAAAAAGTAAAGTAATTCACACACTCAGATGAAGGGGTTAAATCCAGGTTTTTCTTACACTATGATTTGCCTGCTATACTATCACTATCACTATCACCACTATCACCAGTATCTAAATATTTTTTATTACAAATGTAATCCAAAGTAGACTAGCTCTACATAATTTGTTTTTCCATTGAAATGATATAAATTTTCTTCAAGTTTATTTAGTTTTTATATTTTCATTTTAAAGTCCTTGGTGCAGTAGAAAGAGAGCAAGACTGGAAATCAGGAGCTCCAGATACTAGCCTTGTCTCTGCCCTTAATTTGATACTATGACACTTTCCTGCAGTGTGGATAATGACTCTCCTCTTGTACTGGAGGAGGGGAAAAATTGGAACAAAAGGTTTGGCAATAGTCAATGCTTAAAAATTACCCATACATATAACTTGTAAATAAAAAGCTATTTAAAAAAAAGTCTCATGGAATCAAAGAAGCTGAGTTGGAAAGGACTCTTGATGGTTTGGGAGCTTATGACTGTGAAACTGGAATTTAAATGGACTTCAAAGATCACTTCTTCAGTTTACTGATGAAGTAACTGGGTTTAGGGAATTTAATTTACATAGTTTACCAATGTCCCAAATGAACCCAAGTTCTCTGGATCTGAATAGAAATCCCTCTCCAACATCTCCCTCAAGTATACATTCTATCTCTTATCTTTGTACTGGAATACATTTCTTTGTCTTTGACTTTTTGAATCTCTCAATATCCCCATCCCAAGTGTCTTTCTGTGATTCATATATTCTATCCATTCTTCCAAATTGTTAGTCTCCCCACACCTTTATGAGCTGATCTGACCTTTTTTTCTGATGAGAAGAGAAATCACTATCTAAAGTGAAGATGCTTATTTCCCAGGAACAGTTTAGAAGTTTGAACAAAACACTGAGATTGTATTATTGCAAAAATGTTATAATACTCAGAAGAAAATATCAGGTCCATAACTTGACCCCAGTGTTTACAATGAATACCATGTAGAATTCAATGTTACATCTTTTCCATAAAAAAAATAAAACCTACAACCCATTCTTTAGTTTGTTGTGGCCATTTCTTCAGCATATCCATTTCAACAGGGATTTGAGCTTTCTGCTAGAGAGGCATTTGTCTTTATTCTGTATCTTTATCTAATAACCTATTCTTCTTAATCATGTTAAAGGGAGACAGACAAAGTTTAATCAAACCATTAATCACAGGCAAGACACAATGTGCTTGGATGGGAGTTTTATTGCATTGTCCAAAGTGAGCATTAATGCAAATAATTTTGACAAGTTGGAAATCCTATTATTTATATAATTAAGGCTTCACTGTGCCTATAAACCTGCTTCAATCTACGAATTTTGGAAAAGAAAGTATCCCTTCCACCTTCTAGTTCACCCTTTTTGGCCTTTTGCATCTTTTCAGAATGTTTTAGTACTTGATTCAAATTCATACTTTAATTTCAATATCCACCAAATGTAAAAAGGTTGTGCAGTGAGGTTAGAAAGAACACAAGCCTGGGAATAAGGAGCTTTCAGCTCTAGTCTCTCCTCTGTCCTTAACTAATTGCATGATCTTGAGCAAATCAAATATACTCTCTTGTTTCCATAAGATTAAAGCAAGAGGTAACCTTAAAGGTCATCTAGTCCAATCCTCTCATTTTCTAGAAGAAGAAACTATGGGCCTAAAAAGAGAAAGAACTTGCCTTAGCACCCACAAATTGTGTTTCGAAATCATATCCTCTATGAACAGACAATTTTCAGATAATGAAATTGAAACTATTACCTCTCACATGAAAGAGTGTTCCAAATCAGTATTGATCAGAGAAATGCAAATTAAGACAACTCTGAGATACCACTACACACCTGTCAGATTGGCTAAGATGACAGGAAAAAATAATGATGAATGTTGGAAAACTGGGACACTGATGCATTGTTGGTGGAGTTGTGAACCAATCTAACCATTCTGGAGAGCAATCTGGAATTATGCCCCAAAAGTTATCAAACTGTGCATACCCTTTGATCCAGCAGTGCTACCACTGGACTTATACCTCAAAGAGATACTAAAGAAGGGAAAGGGACCTGTATGTGCCAAAATGTTTGTGGTAGTCCTGTTTGTAGTGACTAGAAACTGGAAAATAAATGGATGCAGATCAATTGGAGAATGGTTGGGTAAATTGTGTTATATGAATGTTATGGAATATTATTGTTCTGTAAGAAATGACCAGCAAGATAAATACAGAGAGGCTTGGAGAGACTTACATGAACTGATGCTAAGTGAAATGAGCAGAATCAGGAGATCATTATATACTTCAACAACGATACTGTATGAAGATGTATTCTGATGGAAGTGGATTTCTTTGACAAAGAGACCTAACTCAGTTTCAATTGATCAATGATAGACAGAAGCAGCTACACCCAAAGAAAGAACACTGGGAAATGAATGTAAACTGTTTGCATTTTTATTTTTCTTCCTGGGTTATTGCTACCTTTTGAATCCAATTCTCCCTTTGCAACAAGAGAACTGTTTGGTTATGCACACATATATTGTATCTAGGATATACTGCGACATATTTAATATATACAGGACTGCTTGCCATCTAGGAGAGGGGGTGGAGGGAGAGAGGGGAAAAATTGGAACAGAAGTGAGTGCAAGGGATAATGTAAAAAATTACCCTGGTATGGGCTCTGTCAATAAAAAGTTATTATAATAAAAAAAACATATCCTCTTACTTCAAAACTAACATTTTTTTCACTGTACTGCCCTGCTGCATTTGAGATTTTTTCTTAATTATTATTATTACCCTGGGATTTAATTCAGCCAGAGTGGAAAATATTAATATACTTTAGCCAGGTATTCTTTTTAATGTTTTTTTCTCCTATTTTGTCTTTCAATTCCCTCAACTCCTTTTTTTTTTTTTTACATTTTCTAGTCTAAAGCTCACTTCACATCTATTTATCACTGATAAATAAATTAGTATTGACGTGTCTGTATTTTGCATTAGCAGTTACTGGGAATGTTAACTAACCTTGGATAGGAAATTGCTATATATGGAGGGGGAAGCATTGAAATTTTGTGATGGTTGGGTACCAACCCTTTTTTTACCTTCTCTCTTCAGAGAAAATAAGATCTCAAATAAGATCTTCCTTCCCCAGGTATCTTAAACTTTCCAACCAATCCATTCTAATACTTCCATCAGAAACACTGAAGCATTAGAGGGGACTCCATGCAACCATACTCACTCACTGCATAACTGAGCAAAGCTGAGATCCTGAGTGGAAAAAACAACACACTTCATCAATGACATAGCTAAAACTAAAACTTGTGTCTTTTTTTCCTGTCCATACTACTATGGCACACCACCTACTAAAACAGACACCTTAGAGATACAAACCAAGACAATAAAACCAACATAAATTTCCTAATAATACCAAAGTGGCAGCACTAAAAAGCAGGAGAACTAATTCATTTTGACTAACCAAGAGCAAAATTAGAATTGGTCATCCACTCAATACAAGTTTCAGCAAACAATATCAGTATAGCAAGAATGGTCAAAGGGAAATAAGACAGGGTTTGAGAATGTCCTAGGTTCAAGTCTCAACTCTGTCACTAGCCTGTTGTATGACCTGAGGTAAAACATTTAATATTCCTACTCCTCAGTTTGCTTTTCTATAAAATGAGGGAATTAGACTGAATGATATTGAAAGAACCTTTTTCTGATATTTTATGATTTTTTCTTTTGACTCCATCATACGGGCATCCTCCATCTCTCTGCTATGATTCTGCATCATAGAATCACAGATCTCAAGCTACAAGGAACATGAGTGGCTATTTAGTTCAAATGTCTCATTTTATAGCTAACGAAACTGAAAATCAAGGAGATTAAATGATTTGTCCAAGGTCACATAAGATACAGATTGCTAGAGACAGAATTAGAATCGTGCTTTTCTGACTCTAGAGCCAGAAGGCTGATTTTGTTCGTTTTGTTTTATTTTTTATTTTTATTTTTGCATTATATCATGGATATTTGGTTTTTGATGTTCACTCTATGTTTTTCCAATGAAATCCAATTCAATTCAACACACAAAAAAATGTGTTAAATATATGTTCAAGTTGTTGTTTTAAGGGCTTCAAAGGGATCCAGAGGTATATAGTTTATTATTTTTCTGGAATAATTCAAAACTCAATTCCAGAATAACTGGAATAATTAATAGCACTATCAAAAGTGTATCAGTGGGGAGGTGGAGCCAAGATGGGGGAGAAGGCACACGTGACTTTCTAAGCTCCTCTCATTCTCCTCATAACCAACTATTTTATCCAGCCTCAGAAATAGCTCTTCACTGCTTAAATTCATGAAGATCAGAACCATACAACTTAACAGCTGAAGTCAATCTGGAAGATCACCAGGAAAGGTTTGTCCTGAGAGGCCAGGAACAGACTAGCACAGGCAGTGAGAGACTAGTGTCCTGAGCAGACCAGGGGCGGGGATGATCTCTGTGGCTAGAGAAGTTACAGAGACCACTCTGCTATAGGTTAACTGCTCTGCCTTGATAACAAAGCAGTAAAGTGGCAGAGAAATTAAAGCCTAAAACAGAGGGTACTCTAAAAATGCCAGAACCTAATAGCTACTCAAACCCGGAAGTGACTCAGGCAGACTGAAATGCAGCCCTGCAGCCCATCCTGCAGTTTGGGGCTTTTGGGGGGACAGTTACAAACCCGTATGGCAGGGGGGCACAGCCTGGGCAACCTCTAATCAACACAGTGGGGGGCTCGGCCTGGGGCAATAGAACTTCCCCAGCAGGACTGTGTTTCCTGAGGCAGAGACACTTCCAGTTCTTGCAAATCCATTCACTGCTCAATTGCTAATACCCACAGCCCCAGGTCAGGATTTGGCTTGGGATAGTGAGACTCTCATTGCTCAGCTTCTAGCCCTAGGGCAGTCATTATCTCACACAGTGAGGGGGGGTGGGAGGGGTTCTTTGCAGGGAACTTTCCTAACTCTGTCCTCAGACCTGAGTTACTTCTGGGTGGGAAACTCTTTCCCAAAGCACTCCAGTACCTCACTGCTTTTTGCAGCCGACTAGCAGGACAACTACCCATCCATACACCTTTCACTTCTCTGCAGAAGAAGCTGGTAACCTCATGGCCCTGAAGGCAGACCCTACAGGCTTTAACAAAATGAGTAAGAAAATCAAAAGGACAATTGATAGTTTCTACTCAGAAAGAGAACAGCGTTTCAACCCTGAAGATACTAATGGCAGACAGTCTCCAGACAATTGTTGGTCCCCAGTACAAAAGGCTCTCCTAGAAGAGACTATTAAAAACCTTAAAAGAGAACTAGAAGAAAAATGGGGAAAGGAAAGAGAAGCTATGCAAGAGAGTAGAGAAAAGACATATAACTCACTAAAAGAAAAATTTGATAAAGTGGAAAAAGAAAACAACTTTCTGAAATGTGAATTGGAAAAGGTAAAAAACTCCCAAAAAGTGGAGGGAAACAGAATTTGTGAATTGGAGAAAGAAAATAACTCACTAAAAAAAAATTATTGAAATGGAAAAAAATTCCATAGAGCAAAATGACTCATTTAAAAATTCAATTGGACAGATACAAAAAGAAGTAAAAACAGCTAATGAAGAAAATAACTCACTAAAAATCAGAACTGAACAAATAGAAATGACTGATTCATTGAGACAGGAAGAATCAGTCAAGCAAAACCAAAAAAATGAAAGATTAGAAAAAAATGTCAAATATTTACTTGGAAAAACAACAGACCTGTAAATAGATCTAGGAGAGATAACCTAAGGATTATCAGACTACCTGAAAATTATGATGAAAAAAAGAGCCTAGATACTATTTTACAGGAAATCATTAAAGAGAACTGCCCAGAAGTAATAGAACTGGAAGGTAAAATACGCGTTGAAAGAATCCATCGAACACCTTCTGAAAAAGACTCTAAAATAAAGACTCTGAGGAATATTGTGGCCAAACTTCAGAATTTTCAGACTAAAGAAAAAATTCTACAAGCAGTCAGGAAAAAACAGTTCAAATACCAAGGTGCCACAATAAGGGTCACACAAGATCTGGCTGCCTCAACATTAAAGGATCAAGGGGCCTGGAGTTTGATATTCCAAAGGGCAAAAGACTTGGAATGCAGCCAAGAATAAATTACCCAGCTAAGCTGAGCATTTTTTCCCTTGGAAGAAGATGGACATTTAACGAAACAGAGGAATTCTATCTGTTTCTAAAGAAAAAACCAGACTTAAACAAAAAATTTGATCTCCAACAACAGAACTCAAGACAAGTAGAAAAAGGCAAAATGAACTCTTGAGAACTGTATTTCTGTTGTGGATATACATAAAAACCACATGCATAATTTGATTTTAGAGATATAATATAAAAAAGAGAAGTAGAAATGGAAAGGGGATAATGTCAGAAAAAGGGAAAAGGAGAGATAAAAAGAGGGAAACTACATGCGACGATAAAAGGCTGGAGCAGAATCTATTATGCTTTAGGTGAAGTCAAAAAAGCAGGGGTAGCCATCCTTATCTCAGATCAAGTAAAAACAAAAATTGATCTAATTAAAAGAGATAAGGAAGGAAACTATATCTTGCTAAAAGGTACTATACACAATGAGGCAATATCAGTATTAAACATATATGCACCAAGTGGTATAGCATCTAACTTCCTAAAGAAGTTAAGAGATTTCAGAGAAGAAATAGACAACAAAACTATAATAGTGGGAGATCTCAATCTTGCACTCTCAGATTTAGATAAATCAAATCACAAAACAAATAAGAAAGAAATTAAAGAGATAAATAGAACATTAGAAAAATTAGGTATGATAGATCTCTGGAGAAAACTGAATGGTGACAGAAAGGAGTACACTTTCTTCTCAGTAGTTCATGGAACCTACACAGAAAATTGACCATATATTAGGATATAAAGATCTCAAAAGTAAATGCAGGAAGGCAGAAATAGTAAATGCTTTCTTTTCAGATCACAATGCAATAAAAACTACATTCAACAAAAAGTTAGGTGTAAATAGATCAAAAAATAATTGGAAACTAAATAATCTCATCTTAAAGAATGATTGGGTGAAACAGGAAATTATAGACACAATTAATAATTTCACTCAAGATAATAACAATGGTGAGACATCACCATTTGTGGGATGCAGCCAAAGTGGTAATTAGAGGAAATTTTATATCCTTATAGACTTACTTGAACAAAATAGAGAAAGAGAAGGTCAATGAATTGGGCTTGCAACTTAAAAAGCTAGAAAAAGACCAAATTGAAAACCCCCAATCAATTACTAAACTTGAAATTCTAAAATTAAAAAGAGAAATTAATAATATTGAAAGTAAAAAAAAAAACTATTGAACTAATAAATAAAACTAAGAGTTGGTTTTATGAAAAAAAACAATAAAATTGATAAAACTTTGGTAAATATGATTAGAAAAAGGAGAGAGGAAAATCAAATTAGTAGTATTAAAAATGAAAAAGGAGAACTTTCCACCAATGGGGAAATTTAAAAGAAATTAAGGGGGCCAAGATGGGAGAAGACAAAGCACTTTCTAAGCCTTCTCTTCCCTTTATCAATAATTTGAGCTCAAAAAGTCTTGACGCTACAACGAAAGATAAGAAGAGAACCCCACCGGCAAGAAAAATTGCAGTCTCCCAAAAAAAGGTTGGTTCCGGGGGAGATGCACAGCGGGGAGAAATTAGCCAGAGGAGAGTCTCAAACCGGGGTGAAGGCACAGATTCAGCACAAGCCGCAGCCCCAACCCGCGTACAGGGCTTTTTCCTTTGGGGTTGTGATCCTGCCGGCAGGAGGAACAGCCCGGGTTACCAACCGCAGGGGGCCGGCTTGGGGTCATAGAGCTTTCCCAGGGCCGATTTGCATCAGGCAGAACCGGGCAGGGGTTTGTGGCGGTCTGCAGTCACGCTAATACCACACCCAAGAGGTCGGCTGGGTGTGACACTTTTCACCAAGCCCCTGCCTGGGCAATCAAATCCACCAGCCCTACTAAGAGTTTGATAGCTCAGCCAGGTCAATCCACCCCTGTTGGGGAAGGGAAAACCTCCCAAATCCCATACCCTGGGGCAAAATCTGTTTACATCTCTCCTTTCTGCAGAGGAAGGTGGAACCCCCTTGCCTAGGAGACCACCCTAAAGGCTTTAAAACATGAATAAAAAGTGAAAAGAACAATCTACAGCTTCTATGCAGAAAAGAGGGTCAGCAAACCTGAAGAGACCTCAAACAGCAAAAAGCATCAGACTGTCCTCCTTTACAAATGTCTCATAGAAGAGACCATTAAAAAGTCTCAAAAAGAGTTAGAAGATAAATGGGGAAAAAAGAAAGCCTTACAAGAGCAACAACTTCCGAAATACAATTGGAAAAGAAAAATTCCGGAAGTGCAGGGAAAAAATTGGTGAATTTGGAAAAAAAAGAACTCAAGAAAGTGGATCGAAGAAAAAGAAAAAAATTACTAAAAAAATTATGAAATGGAAAAAATTCCACAGACCAAAACAATAATTAAAACTCAATTGGACATATAAAAGAAGAAAAAAGCTATTGAAGAAAATAATTTTTAAAAAATTAGAACTGAACAAATTGAAACAATGATTCATTGAGACAGCAAAATCAGTCAAGAAAAAAAAATGACAAACTGAAAAACCCGAATTATCTATTAAAACAAGACTTGGAAAAATAGATCTAGGAGGAAATCTGAGGATTATTGGACTTTCTGAAAAACATGATGAAAAAAAAAGAGCCTGATACTATTTTCAAGAAATCATCAAAAGAACTGCCCAGATGTAAATAGAATGAAGGAAAATAGGCATTGAAAGAATTCACAACACCTTCTGAAAGCCCTAAAATAAAAACCCAAGGAATATTTGGCAAAATTTGAACTATCAGATTAAGGAAAAAATTTTACAAGCACCAAAAAAACCATTTAAAACCGGGGTGCCCAAAAGGATCCAAATCGGCGCCTCACATTAAAGGAAAGAAGGGCCTGGAAATGATATTCCAAAAGGCCAAGAACTTGAGATAGCCAAGAATAAACTACCCAGCGCTGAGCATTTTCTTCCAGGAAGAAGATGGAATTTAATGAAACAAATGAATTCCATTTGTTTCGAAGAAAAACAGAACTAAACAAAAATTTGATCTCCGAATGAACCAAGAGATGCAGAAAAGGTAAAAATAACTCTTTGAGAATTGTATTTCTGTTGTGGATATACAAAAAGAATACATGTATAATTTATTGTACTGATATAACATAAAAAAGGGAAGTAGATATGGAAAAGGGATGATGGCAGAATAAGGTGGGAAGGAGGGATAAAAAGAGGGAAACCACATCCCACAAAGGGGCAAAGGAAACTTATCATATCTGAGGGTTTAGAGAGGGGAGGAACATTGATTAAAAACGGGGGAAAAAAAAGGGAAAAGAAAAAAGATAAAAGGGAAGGGGGGAAAAAAAGGGGGGGAGGGAGGATTTAAAGAGGATAAGATCGTGAAAAGAGGGAAATTTAAAAGAAAAAGAGGGGGTTTTGGGAGGCAAAATGGGAGAAAATCTTATTAATGGAGGAAATAAGAAGTAACCTGTAAAGTAAAGGGGCTCCCTAAAAGGACAAACAGACTACAAAACAGAATTCAATAGGAAAGGCAAAAAGGGGACAAAAAGGGCGGGGAGCAAAATCTATTATGCTTCAGGTGAGTCAAAAAGAGGGTAGCCATCCCATCCAGATCAAGCAAAAAAAAAGACTAATTAAAAAGATAAGGAAGGAACCATCCGCAAAGGGAGATAAAAAAAGCAAATCAAATTAAAATATATGCACCAAGTGGTATGGACCAACCCTAAAGGAGAAGTTAAGAAGGGCAAGAAATAGACAACAAAACTGTAATAGTAGGGGATCCCCAACCTTGCCCTCAGAATTAGACAAATCAAACCACAAAACAAATAAGAAAGAAATTAAAGAAGTAAATAGAATATTAGAAAAAATTAGGTATGTTGGATCTTTGGAGAAAATTGAATGGAGATAGAAGGGAATATACTTTCTTCTCAGCAGTTCATGGAACCTATTCAAAAAATTGACCAATATTAGGACATAAAGACCTCAAAATTAAAAAAAAAAGCAGAAAAGTAAATGCTTTCTTTTTCAGATCATGATGCAATAAAACCACATTCAACAAAAGTTGGGGAAATAGACCAAAAGTAATTGAAACTAAACAATCTCATTTAAAGAATGATTTTACACAAAAAAAATTATAATTTATAAATAATCTAAAGAATATTAAAATTTTGGGGAATAAGAGGGAATTTTATATCCTGAAAACTTGAATAAAACAAAGAAAGAAAAGATTAATGAATTGGCTTGCAATAAAAAACTAAAAAAACCAAATTTAAACCCCCAATCAAATACTAAATTGGAAATTTAAAATTAAAAGGAGAAATTAAAATATTGAAAGTAAAAAAACATTGAACTAATTAATAAAACTAAGAGTTGGTTTCTGAAAAACCAATAAAATAGATGCCTTTGAAATCTGATTAGAAAAAGGAGGGAGGAAAAATGAAATTAGTAGTCTTAAAAATGAAAAAAGGAGAACTTTCAACCAATGAAGAGGAAATTAAGAAATAATAAGGAGTTATTTTGCTCAACTTTATAAATAAATTTGATAACCTAAGTGAAATGGATGACTACCCAAAAAATACAGACTTCCCAGACTAACAGAGGAGGAAGAAATTGTTTGAATATCCATTTGAAAAAGAAATAGAAAGGAAAAACAATCCCTAAGAAAAACCCCAGGACCAGAGGGTTTTAATGTGTTTTCCCAAAACATTTAAAGAACAAATTTCCCAATGTTAAAATTATTTGAAAAAATAGGGAATGAAGGAGCCACCAAATTCCTTTTTATGACACAACATGGTACTGATACCAAACCAGGTAGGCTGAAAACAAGAAAAGAAAATTATAACCAATCTCCCAAGAATATTGATTTAAAAATCTTAAATAAGATATTAACAAAAAGACTACAGAAAATCATCCCAAGATAATACCTATGATCAAGAGGTTTATACCAGGAATGGGGTTGGTTCAATATTAGAAAACTATCAATATAATTCCATTTAAAACCAAATTAAAAACCATATGATCATCTCAATAGATGGAAAACATTTGATAAAATGCAACATCCATTCCTATTAAAAACACTTGAGAGTATAGGAATAAATGGACTTTTCCTTAAAATAATCAGCAGCATCTATTTAAAACCATTAGTAACATCATATGTAATGGGACAAACTGCAACCATTCCCCAATAAGATCTGGAGGAAAAAGGTTGCCACATCACCGTTACTATTTAATATTGTATTAGAAACGCTATATTAAAAAGAGCTGAGAAAAGATTAAAGGAATAAGAATAGGCAATGGGAAGCCAAATACCTTTGCCGAGAACAATGGATACTTAAGAACCCCAGAGATTCTGCTAAAAGTTATTAAAATAATCCCAAACTTAGCAAATTGTGGTTTAAAATAAACCCACATAAGTCATCAGCATTCTTATATATCAAAAAAATCAAACAGTTTTTGAGAAAAAAGAAATTCCATTTAAAGTAATACTATTTTAAAATTTAAATCTTTCCAAGGGAAAATAAAAAACTTTATGGCAAATTCAACCAATTTTCCCAAAAAATTAAGCTGATTAACCAATTGGAAAAAAAAAATTTAAATTTAGGGAAAAAAATAAAGATGCTTATTACCAAACTAACTATTTATTTAGCCATACCAACAGACTAAAAAATATTTTAATGATAGAAAAAAACAACAAATTCATATGAAAACAAAAGGTAAGAATTTCGTTTAATAAAAATCAAAATTGGCTTAGTGACCAGATTAAAACATATTAAGACAAGGTTCCAAAATATTTGGTAGGCTAAGGAAAATTATTTATAGGGAATAGATTTTATTCAAGGAAAAAAGTCAACAAACAGAACCTAGTCTTTGATTAAAAAAGAATTTGGGATAAGAACTTTATTTTTGAAAAAATTGCGGGAAAAATTGGAAATAAATGGGAAATAATTGTCCATCTTAAGCCCACCAAATAATAAAAGGTTAACCTGGATAAAAATAAATTAAAAAATTAAGGAACAAGAATTTATTCTGATGGGAAGGGAAAATCTTTATGAAAAAGAACCAAGTCATTATATCACAAAATAGAAAATTTCGATTAACAAACTAAAGTTTTGTAAAACAAAAATGCGAAAGATTGAAGGGAAGAAAAACTGGGAAAAATATTTTTAAGTAAAGTTTTCTTTGATAAAGGCCTCATTTCAAAATATATAGAGAATTAACCAATTATAAAAAAATAAGCCATTTTTCTAATTGGAAAATGGTAAAGGAATGAAAGAAATTCCCTCAGTGAAGAAATTGAAAATTTTGTATAAAAAATGAATATTATTTCGAGAAATGCAAATTAAGAAAATTTAAGAACTTACCCAACCTGTTGAGGTAAATGACAGGAAAAAAGATATTTTAATAAAAAAATTGATTCATTTTTGGATTGTGAACAACCAACCATTTTGGAGAGTATTTGAACTATTCAAAAAAAGTTATCAAATGCATCCCTTTTTATCCAAACTTTGGGATTTTCCCAAAGAATTTAAAAAAAAGGGACCTTTTTGTGCAAATGTTTTGGGCCCTTTGTATCTAGAAATTTAAATAATTTGGATTCCATAGGGGAGAATGGTGAATAAAGGGTAATGGGAAAATTTGGAATTTACTGTTCTGTAAGAAATAAAAGGATGAAATTTAAAAGGTGGAATTACCGCTATGCTAGGGAAATGAAACCAAGAATTTATATACCTTTCCAAAATATAGATTAAAGTTTAGGATAGGCCTTAAAAGTCCCCCTTTTCAAGGAAAAGAATGAAAGCTATACCCCAAAAAAAATCAGGAACAAAAATTTAATTGAATTTAACCAATTTAAAAAATTGCATCTTTGATTTTTAAAGAATTTACAATAACAGAGTCTGATTCTTTGACAGAAAAAATTTCATGAATATTGTGTATCTAATTATATTTTAATAAAATATCTCGGTATCCTGCCATTTAGGAGGGGGTTAAGAGGAAAAATTAACAAAATTTGGCAATTTTAATCAAATTACCCATGATATTCCTGTAAAAAAGGTTATTAAAAAAAAAAAAAAAATGAATTTGGGTAACTTTTCCAATAAAATTATAACCTAACAAAATGGATGACTACTCCAAAAATAAGATTTCCCAGATTAAGGGAAAGTAAATTCTTTTAAATATTTTTAGAAAAGAAATAAAAAGCTAAAAATTTAAAAAAAATCCCCAGGACCAGATGGATTTACATGTGAATTCTACCAAACATTTAAATAATAATTAGTCCCAATGCTTTATAAATTATTTGATAAAATAGGGAATGAAGGAGTCCTACCAAATTCCTTCTATGACACAGACATGGTACTGATACCTAAACCAGGTAGGCTGAAAACAGAGAAAGAAAATTATAGACCAATCTCCCTAATGAATATTGATGCTAAAATCTTAAATAAGATATTAGCAAAAAGACTACAGAAAATCATCTCCAAGATAATACACTATGATCAAGTAGGATTTATACCAGGAATGCAGGGCTGGTTCAATATTAGGAAAACTATCAATATAATTGGCCATGTTAATAACCAAATTAACAAAAACCATATGATCATCTCAATAGATGCAGAAAAAGCATTTGATAAAATGCAACATCCATTCCTATTAAAAAACACTTGAGAGTGCAGGAATAAATGGACTTTTCCTTAAAATAATCAGTAGTATCTATTTAAAACCAGCGGTAAGCATCATATGTAATGGGCACAAACTGCAACCATTCCCAATAAGATCAGGAGTGAAACAAGGTTGCTCACTATCACCGTTACTATTTAATATTGTATTAGAAATGCTAGCTTTGGAAATAAGAGCTGAGAAAGAGATTAAAGGAATAAGAATATGCAATGAGGAAACCAAATTTCACTCTTTGCTGATGATATGATGATATACTTAGAGAACCCCAGAGATTCTACTAAAAAGTTATTAATAATAATCCACAACTTTAGCAAAGTTGCTGGTTATAAAATAAACCCACATAAGTCATCAGCATTCTTATATATCATTAACAAAATCCAACAGTCAGAGTTACAAAGAAAAATTCCATTTAAAGTAACTACTGATAGTATAAAATATTTATGAATCTATCTGCCAATGAAAATCAGAAACTTTATGAGCAAAACTACAAAACACTTTCCACACAAATTAAGTCTGATCTAACCAACTGGAAAAATATTAAATGCTCTTGGATTGGGCGAGCAAATATAATAAAGATGACAATACTACCTAAACTAATCTATTTATTTAACGCTACACCAATCAGACTTCCCAAAAACTGTTTTGATGACCTAGAAAAAAAAAACAACAAAATTCATATGGAAAAACAAAAGGTCAACAATTTCAAGAGAATTAATGAAAACAAAATCAAATGAAGGTGGCCTAGCTGTACCAGATCTAAAATTATATTATAAAGCAGCAGCTACTAAAACCATCTGGTATTGGCTAAGAAATAGACTAATTGATCAATGGAATAGGTTAGGTTCAAAGGACAAAACAGCCAATAACTTTCATTATCTAGTGTTTGACAAACCCAAAGACCCCAGTTTTTGGGATGAGAATTCATTATTTGACAAAAATTGCTTGGAAAATTGGAAATTAGTATGGCAGAAACTAGGCATTGACACACACTTAACACTGTACACCAAGATAAGGTCAAAATTGGTTCATGATCTAGGCATAAAGAATGAGAGTATAAATAAATTGGAAGAGCATAGGATAGTTTACCTCTCAGACCTGTGGAAGAGGAAGGAATTTATCACCATAGAAGAACTAGAGATCACTATTGACTACAAAATAGAAAATTTTGATTATATCAAATTGAAAAGTTTTTGTACAAACAAAACTTATGCAGGCTAATTCCCTTCTAATTCCCTTCTAATCTTTTAGAAGGGAAACAATAAACTGGGAAAACATTTTTACAGTCAGAGGTTCTGATAAAGGCCTCATTTCCAAAATATATAGAGAATTGACTCTAATTTATAAGAAATCAAGCCATTCTCCAATTGATAAATGGTCAAAGGATATGAACAGACAATTTTTAGATGATGAAATTGAAACTATCTCTACTCATATGAAAGAGTGTTCCAAATCAGTATTGATCAGAGAAATGCAAATTAAGACAACTCTGAGATACTACTACATACCTGTCAGATTGGCTAGAATGACAGGGAAAGATAATATGGAATGTTGGAGGGGATGTGGGAAAACAGGGACACTGATACATTGTTGGTGGAATTGTGAACACATCCAGCCATTCTGGAGAGCAATTTAGAACTATGCTCAAACAGTTATCAAACTGTGCATACCCTTTGATCCAGTAGTGTTTCTCTTGGGCTTATACCCCAAAGAGATACTAAAGAAGGGAAAGGGACCTGTATGTGCCAAAATGTTTGTGGCAGCCCTGTTTGTAGTGGCTAGAAGCTAGGAAATGAATATAAACTGCTTGCATTTTTGTTCTTCTTCCCGGGTTATTTATACCTTCTAAATCCAATTCTCCCTGAGAAACAAGAGAATTGTTAGGTTCTGCACACATATATTGCATCTAAGATCTACTGTAACCTATTTAACATGTATAGGACTGCTTGCCATCTGGGGGAGGGGGTGGAGGCAGGGAGGGGAAAAATTGGAACAGAAGTGAATGCAAGGGATAATGTTGTAAAAAATTACCCTGGCATGGGTTCTGTCAATAAAAAGTTATTTTAAAAAAGTGTATCAGCATACTCTTTGGCTATTACAATAGAATTTTCCAATTTTTATCATCTTTGATGACTTTATAAGTGTGAAGAAACTCCTTGGGTTTATTTTAAATTTACATTTCTTTGATTTTGGGCAGTCTTTTGAAAATAAGTTTTTAATTAATAAATTTTAGTATCATCAAAGTTTTTTCTCAAAATCATATGCTTTCCTCTCCCTCTTACAGAGAATTGTTCCATATAAAAATGATAGTTTAAAGACAAAAAGAAAAAAAAAGAGAAAAAATAAGCACAACTAATCCACATTTTTAAAAAGTTTTAATAGGTGCAGTGAGCAACAACTGTGAACCTCCCATCCCCCACAGTGTTAGACTGGAGGAGTCTTCTCATATTTCTTTTTTTAAGTAATTCTTGATCTTTATAATTTGGCTATATTCACTTTTATTTTTGTTTTTGTTTTGTTGTTGTTGTTTTGGGAACATATTTGTGGTTTCCATTTCCATTGTTGTAATTTTGTATAGTGTTTTCTTGTTCTTACTTATTTCACTTTTCATTAGGTCATGGAAATCTTGCTATGGTTCTCTGTACTTATTGCATTAATCATTTCTTGTAGCACATTACGTTTCTATATTTGAGTTTGTTTTGCTATTCCTTAATTGATGGGTACCTACTTTGTTTCTAATTCTTTACTATCGCAAAAAGTGCTACTATAAATATTTTGGTATTTGTGTATAAGACTTTCATTTTTATCAATTGCTGCTTTGCCATAGAATCTATAATGGAATTTATGGTCAAAGACATGAACAAATAATTTGATTTACATAATTCCATAATGCTTTCCAAAAGGGTTGTTCCAATTCATAACTCTATCCACAGTCCTGTCAAATTCCATTTTTTTTGCCATCTTTGTAAGTTCACAGAGTGTAAGGTTGAATCTCAGAGTTATTTCAGTTTGAATTTCTCTTACTACTAGTGATTCTGAACATTTTTTGATGTAATTTTGTTTTAAAAAAACGCTTCCTAGTTGTTTGCATTATTAATCCCCCCCCCCCATTTTTAGAAGTTAAGCTTGGATTTGTAAAATACTTTTTCTGAAATAATTTTGTTTACAGTCTATTACCAGTTTTCTAAATTGGCTATTGTGTTTCTGGTAAAATTGTTCATTTAATTGGTTTTCATTTTGTTTCAGATAAGTAAGCATGATTATTTCAGATAATTCAATTCATCTCTACTCCATTTTAATGATCTCTTCTAATTTTAGTTGTGATAATTTGATTTTCCTTTATCTTTAAAAAATAGAAAAAAATCAGAACATGGATTGTCAATGTTACTAGTATTTTCTAGAAATAACTCTTTAAAAATTGAAATTTTTATTTTTTTTAATTTATGGAATAAAACAACCATTTCAATAACATATTAAAATAAAAAGATGATTTACATGAAAACTGCAAATCTACTATACATAGCTTGCTATTCCTTTTAAATATAGAACAAAATTGTTGTGCCAATTTATTTTTTTCCTCCTCTCTAATAGGCACTTATAGGTATATGTTTATGTGTGTGTGCTTACTTATACACCCTTTGAATATATGTACATATATGTGTAACGTTATTCCATAATGCTTCTATTTATTACTTCTTTAGATGCAGATAGAATCTTTATTAATATATCCTTTATAATTAATTTGAGTATTTATAATAGGCAAAATAGCTTATCCAGTCTAAGTCATTCTTAAAACAATATTGCTGTTACTGTATACAAAGGTCTCATTACTTTGTTTGCTTCACTCTTCATTATTTCATGAAAGTATTTCTGTTTTTCTTTTTTTTTTCTTTTCTTTCTTTTTCTTTTTTCTTTTTTTGCTGAAGCAATTGGGGTTAAGTGACTTGCCCATAGTCACACAGCTAAGAAGTATTAAGTATCTGAAACTAGATTTGAACTCAGGTCATTCTGACTTCAGGGCTGGTGCTCTACCTACTGTGCCATTTAGCTGCTCCTATGTTTTTCTAAGATAATTGAGACTATAATTTTTTATAGAACAATAGAAATAACTCTTGTTTTTAAGGTTGATTTTTGAAGATTCTCAATTATCCTACGTTTCCTTTGATTTTTAACATTTCTACTTGTATACAGGGATTATTAATATCTTTTTACAGTGTTTTGATTTCAAGTTGATCATCAAGATAAAAGGTTATAACTCATCAACTGTATTTTATAAAAATCTTTTCCCCTTGTATACTCAGCTTCATAGGATAAATTATCCTTAGGAGCAAGCCCAACTATGCCAATAAATTTGATAACCTAAGTGAAATGGGTGACTACCTCCAAAAATATAGGCTTCCCAGATTAACAGAGAAGGAAGTAAATTGCTTAAATAGTCCCATTTCAGAAAAAGAAATAGAACAAGCTATTAATCAACTTCCTAAGAAAAAATCCCCAGGATCTTTTTTCCTTTTATTTCTTGCTGTTGGTTAGTATTCTTGACCACTCTAATTGGAATTTCTTTTTACGTGAGTTATTTCTCCCTGACTACTTACAATAATTTCTCTTTGACCTGATAATATTTCTGAATGAGTTAAAACTAGATTCTCTCCCTGGTGGTGTCTGTAGATTTTATTGAGACATTCTTTGATTACTATTTCAATATTTCTAAACAACTTTATTTATAAATTCCTGAAATATAACATTTATACTTTTTCATCATTTATAGAGAGGGACAATGATTCTTATTATTGTTTTTCTTAACTGACTTTTAAGACAAGTACTGGTGATTTCATAGATTTCATGTATTCTTCCAATTCTGCTATCTTAAGTTTTATTAAATAATTCTTGTGTTATTGCTTGTTTTCCAGTTCATTGTTTTTTCATTGTCTTCTTTATAATGTCCACTGTTTTAAGATTTTCTGACTTTCTAAGCCACCATTCCTCCATTTTAGAGCTGTAATTTCATGCCCCTTCAGTTATGTTTGTGCTTTTCTATCATACTTTCTAACCCCTTTCCTTAGTTTTGTGATAATGCTAGTATTTATTTTAAGGTGTAGCATTTTTCTTATTGTTCTTAAGAGTTTTTCATTTCTTATTAATGTCTTCACTTTTTGATACTTTTCTTGTATGGAGATTCTTTTATGAGATGGGATAAGAACCAATGACAGATGTTTGTGGAGCACCCACAATTAATGGTCTTAATCTAGATCCATCAAAGAAGAGTGAAGAGGAGCTGGACAAGTAAAAGAAGAACCAAGATAGAACTTTGTCACAAAAACCCAAAAAGGGACTATTCAGGAAATGAGGGTGAATAAGAATTTCAAAGAGTGAAACAATGTCAAGAAAGAAGGTGATTCTGATTGAGAAGGATTTGAAATCTTTTGAGAGGAAAGGAAGTAGAGAGTTGTTCATATCTTGTTGCATTTGATATTTTGATTAGTTTTGCCAAGATACTTTCTCATATATCTCTTTTTATTCTTTGTTGAAAGGAATGGCTCTCTGCAGAAAAGAATTTATTGGAAATAAAGACTAGATATCAATTTTTAAAAGTTAGATTATGTTTTAAAATCAATATATGAAGGAATTTATATTATAAATGATCCAATGGGCAACTTTCAATTACATACTATCATATACTAGTTGGAAAGCCCAGTCTTTTTGTTTTTGTTTTTTACTTAAGTATCCAATTGATTCTTTTTTTCCCCCTGAGGCAATTGGGGTTAAGTGACTTGCCCAGGGTCCCACAGCTGGAAGTGTTAAGTGTCTCAGACCAGATTTGAACTGGGGTCCTCCTGATTTCAAGGCTGGTGCTCTATCCACTGTAACAGTTGATCCTTTAATTTATTCTTAATGCATTTGTTATTATGAGTATTTTGTGATGTTGTGATGTAGAGGCAAGAGCAGTGAATTTTGAATCAGTGGACCTGAATTTTATTCCTGCATTTATTTTACCCTTAATGACTCCAGAAATAAAAAAATTTAGAGATAGAAGGGAAAGACCTCAAAGATCACTAAATCCAAATCCCTCTTTTAATGAAAGGAAATTGATATCCTCTCTAAAAAATGTAAAGACAGCCAAGTCAGTCACATGTGTTTAAACCAGCTAGTTTTAACACCTGGACTAGTGATGGTATGATATTAAAGGTTATTCAAAGATTTGGGATAAAAGGAAGGCATCATTAAGTGAATGAGAGATGTGAATAGGAAAAAAAAGAGAGAGATGAGAGAAAAAACCTGATCCTATTCTGATTGATTCAGGGCGTCTTCCATTGGATACAAATAGATTCTTTGGTGCCTACCCAGAAGCAAACTGGGCATAATATTTGTTCTTAAAGAACTGGTGAAGGAAGTATATCTTCCCAGGGTTTTTCTTTAATTAATCTCTATGCTTTGCTTTCATGGCCCCCTTCTCTCCATGAATCACTTTTTCCCTCAGGTATTTTATATGGTCCCATTAGTATATTGATCATGTCTTTCAATCACATGGAGTATGTCTATCCCGTATTCAGCCTAAGGGCTGGTGGAATGAGAACATGTCCTGTACTTTGCAGCAGTCAGGAGTGAGTTGTATGTTTAGCATACAAAACAAGCTGGGAGGGAAAGGGTAGAGCTCATGCCAACTGAAGACCAAATGTAGTTGAATTCTGGGGGAGTGACAGGAGAGAGTGATTTATGTAGAGAGTGATTTACTCTGGCATTAATGTATTTCAGAAGGCATCTTGTAAGATTCCCATTTTGGAGAGGAAAGCGTTAGAGAGTCCAATTTTCAATAAAACCACGTCTACCCAGTTTGTAAAGCTTAAGAGAAAAGAGGCAACCTGCACAGATTGTCTTGTAGTATTGAGGCTCAGAAATGCAGAAATATGCTCAGTCCAATCTACGGATAAATGAGGGACATTCAATTTCAACGAATTTCATTGCCTAACTCTTGCATGTAGCAAGAGCTTAATTGATGTTTGTTGAATTGAATTTTGTCAACTAGCAACATTTTGATAGAGACAAAATTTGTGGAAATGACAAGCCCATCCCTATCTCCCACCTACAACTCGCCTGTGTGGACTCTCAGAAAGGAAGAAATCATTATTATAAATATAGCTATATCTGAACTGTTTACCTAAGTGACTATTTGAGTAGTACTATCTTTTGGCAGCCAAAGAAATCAATCAACCAATTAAGTAAGCAATCAGCAAACATATATTAATCCCTTATTATGTGCAAGGAAGTATGCTTCAAACTGGTGATAAAAAAGACAGAAATAAAAAAGTCCCTGAACTTCAGGGTTCAGAAGGTTATATTATCTCAGAGGAGGAAACATATACATATATAACATATATAAGTATAAAAATAAAAACAAATCAGTATTTTTTTGAATAATCTTGTACCTATGAGAAGCAGAAAAGAGCCAAAACTATGAAATACTTTTTCAAGCACAGTCCTTTTTACATATTAATAACAATATCCCTTTCTATACATAATAGTAGAAATGGGAACATAGCTCTTAAATATTGGGTTATAAATGTAATATTTCCATGAATGACCCTGGGTGGGGCCTATAAACAGCAAAACTGGAATGATAGAACAGGGACTGATAAGTTTTTATTTTCATAAATGTTAACCAAAAACAATATCACAAGTCCATGAGACATTTTTTTTGCAACTATATGTACTATAAGACAAATGAACATGCATGTATAATCCTAAGAAAGCACATAGAGTTCTTAATCCACGCAGAACTTTATATGTTTATGATAGCACAATAAAGGAAAAGGAGAAAATAGAAATCTCTTTCAAAAGGGGAGTGGTATGAGGGGGGAAAGATACAATAAAAGTAGGAAAAGGATAAAACTCCTCCTGAATTGGAAAAACAAGATGACAGTAAAAGCAACATTCTTTTCTCTTGGAAACTGCTAGAACATGTAGATATGAGGCTCTGCTTATCTGACAGTCCCAACTGTATACGCACTTTCTCAATCCAGTGCAGACTGAGGGGCACCTGTCTCGACTCCCAATGACACAAAGAGAGTCCAATTTGGGCTGCAAACAGCAACTATGTAGGCTCAGAGTGAACTTTCATCTTTGACACATTTAGGTTCTTTTACAAACTCCAGATCCAGTGTTTCTAGAAAATATGGCAGTTCAAAAGTTCAGAAGACTCCTTAATATTCCTTAGCATTTGTCACTTTCAGAATTTATTTTAAAAGAAAAGAAACAAAAAAGTATTTTTTAACACTTGGCTTAATTTATCAGGTAAATTTCTTGCTATTAAAGAACCTAGGAAATATACACTTTATCAGACAGTGACACATGGAAAGGCTGTGCGATTATTCCACTTAAAAGTCATGTTGCAAACCTAGGTACTAACTGGAGAAAACATCTTGTTTATTTCCCAATTGAAAATACCACTGTAGCATTTTAAGAAGGTGTCCTTAACTATAAAGGTAGGAGAAATGATGTGCTATGGAGCCATGTTTTGTAGTAAATAAGGTTTAATGGTCCAATTATGAAGAAAATCACAGACCTGTTTACAAGACATTCTAAACCAACATTTTATAGAGTGGTACAAGAGCAGATCTGTCTGTGTGAAAGGATTAAGGACTACAAAATTGCTTACATAGACAACTTTATAATAGGGATGGGCATCATTTTATCAAATGGAAAACTTAGGCTCAGAAAACCAAATTTAGGAAAAGCCTCTGATTAAGAAATTGCTCTCAGCAGCAAAATCAGCTAGTATGGTGATGCATTTCCCTGATTGGTATACAAAATAATGGCAGGTATTGTTATTAGGGACAGTGGTGTATGATTTCTTTCCTGCTTCCCCACTCTTTTGTTCTTAGCTCTAGCATATTTGCATATGAACATTTTTGGTGAAAAGGTAATGTCATCATTGTACCTTCCATAAAGGTTTTGTAATGTTGTGGGAAGAAACTAAGAGTTTTCAAAATTAGTTTGGAGGATTCTGATTCATAATAATGATTTTAGGAGGAATTAAAATAATTTTTAAACTTCAAATGAATGTTGTCTGTAATCAATGATAATTCACCACAGAGTGCTACAAAATTAAAAAGTACCAACAGGAAGGCAGTAAAAAAATAAAATTAATTTTATTTTGAGGGCCTCTACTGGATTTAAAAAATTTCCTGGGGGTATTATAGTGACTCAAATTTCTTAGATATACAATGAAAGTGATAGAGCAGAGAGAGGCTTACTAGTCACTGTACCCCAGTAAATAATTGAAGTAAAGCAGACAGCAGAAGAGAGTACCTTGAGAAGAAAATAACCCAGTGGAAACTCCGAGGCTAGATGATAAAATGAAGGGCTCAAGATAAACAAACTGGAGAGTAACCATGCCCATTGTCGAATAAAGAGCAAAAACGCTCTTTATAGTGGCAGCATATTAGCTTCAGAGGACATTGTAAGCTGATATATTAAACTTTTAGTGCCTTTACTCTTCAACTATCTTGGATTTAAATATATTGTATTGTATTTATTTTCTTATATATTTTTTTTCTCTCTCTCTATCTATACTATCTTTAAAATTAGAATGTAAGCTCTTTTTTTTTGTTTTACAAATTAGCATTTTATTCCTAGGGTCTGTCAATAATTTGTCAATAGTCAGATAGGTATCCAATAGTAGTATTAAAATTTGTATCTAGGTTCTTTGATTTTAGAGCCTTGTTAATACCTTTTTGCTACATTAGGCTGACTTGATTCATCTGTCAGAATTTATAAAGATGCCTTCAAATAAAAGCTTAATACTAATATATTGTTATAATTTTGTTTTCTTTGTGCAGCTTATTAGAGTGAAAGCAAGCAAAACAGTATGAGATAATTAGGCTTTGGTGAACCCATGCTTGGGTAATTTTTTACAACATTATCCCTTGCACTCACTTCCGTTCCAATTTTTCCCCTACCTCCCTCCACCCCCTCCCCCAGATGGCAAACAGTCCTATACATGTTAAATATGTCACAGCATATGCTAGATACATTATATGTGTGCACAACTGAACAGTTCTCTTGTTGCACAGGAAGAATTGGATTCAGAAAGTAAAAATAACATGGGAAGAAAAACAAAAATGCAAACAGTTTGCATTCATTTCCCAGTGTTCTTTCTTTGGGTGTAGCTGCTTCTGTCCATTATTGATCAATTGGAACTGAATTAGATCTTTGTTGAAGAAATCCACTTCCATCAGAATACATCCTCATACAGTATCATTGTTGAAGTATATAATGATCCTCTTTGCTGATGATATGATGGTATACTTAGAGAACACCAGAGATTGTACTAAAAAGTTATTAGAAATAATCCACAACTTTAGCAAAGTTGCAGTATATAAAATAAACCCACATAAATCATCAGCATTCTTATATATCACTAACAAAATCCAACAGTCACTGTTACAAAGAGAAATTCCATTTAAAGTAACTACTGATAGTATAAAATACTTAGGAATCTATCTGCCAAGGGAAAATCAGAAACTATTAGCAAAACTACAAAACACTATTCACACAAATTAAATCTGCTCTAACCAATTGGAAAAATATTAAATACTCTTGGATAGGACAAGCAAATGTAATAAAGATGACAATACTACCAAACTAATCTATTTGTTTAGCACTATACAAATCAGACTCCCAAAAAACTATTTTAATGACCTAGAAAGAATAACAACAAAGTTCATATGGAAAAACAAAAAGGTCAAGAATTTCAAGAGAATTAATGAAAAAAATCAAATAAAGGTGGCTTAGCTGTACCAGATCTAAAATTATATTATAGAGCAGCAGCTACCAAAACAATTTGGTATTGGCTAAGGAATAGATTAGTTGATCTGTGGAATAGGTTAGGTTCAAAGGACAAAACAGTCAATAACTATAGCAACCTAGTATTTGACAAACCCAAAGACCCCAGCTTTTGGGATAAGAACTTACTGTTTGACAAAAATTGCTAGGAAAATTGAAAACTAGTATGGCAGAAACTAGGCATTGACCCACACTTAACACTGTACATCAAGATAAAGTCAAAATGGGTTCATGACCTAAGCATAAAGAATGAAATTATAAATAAATTAGAGGAACACAGGATAGTTTACCTCTCAGATCTGTGGAAGAGGAAGGAATTTATGACCAGAAAAGAACTAGAAATCATTACTGATCACAAAATAGAAAATTTTGATTATATAAAATTGAAAAGTTTTTGTACAAACAAAACTAATGCAGACAAGATTAGAAAGGAAGCAATAAACTGGGAAAATATTTTTACAGTCAAAGGTTCTGATAAAGGCCTCATTTTCAAAATATATTGAGAATTGACTCTAATTTATAAGAAATTCTCCAAGCCATTCTCCAATTGATAAATGGTCAAAGGATATGAACAGACAATTCTCAGGCGAAGAAATTGAAACTATTTCTAGCCATATGAAAAGATGCTCCAAGTCATTATCAATCAGAGAAATGCAAATTAAGACAACTCTGAAATACCACTACATACCTGTCAGACTGGCTAGAATAACAGGGAAAGATAATGCGGAATGTTGGAGGGGATGTGGGAAAATAGGGACACTCATACATTGTTGGTGGAATTGTGAATACATGCAACCATTCTGGAGAGCAATTTGGAAGTATGCTCAAAAAGTTATCAAACTATGCATACACTTTGATCCAGCAGTGTTACTACTGGGCTTATATCCCAAAGAGATCATAAAGAAGGGAAAGGGATCTGTATGTGCATGAATGTTTGAGGCAGCCCTCTTTGTAGTGGTCAGAAACTGGAAACTGAATAGATGTCCATCAATTCGAGAATGGCTGAATAAATTGTGGTATATGAATATTATGGAATATTATTCTTCAGTAAGAAATGACCAATAGGATGATTTCAGAAAGGCCTGGAGAGACTTACATGAACTGATGCTGAGTGAAATGAGCAGGGCCAGGAGATCATTATATACTTCAACAACAGTACTATATGATGACCAATTCTGATGGACCTGGCCATCCTCAGCAATGAGATGAACCAAACTAGTTCCAATGGAGCAATAATTAACTAAACCAACTACGCCCAACAAAAGTACTCTGGGAGATGACTAAGAACCATTACATTGAATTCCCAGTCCCTATATTTTTGCCTGCCTGCATTTTGGATTTCCTTTACAGGCTAATTGGCAATATTTCAGAGTCTGATTCTTTTTGTACAGCAAAATAATGGTTTGATCATGTATATTTATTGTGTATCTACTTTATACTTTAATATATTTAACATCTACTGGTCAACCTGCCATCTGGGGATGGGGTGGGGGGAAGGAGGGGAAAAATTGGAACAAAAGGTTTGGCAATTGTCAATGCTGTAAAATTACCCATACATATAACTTGTAAATAAAAGGCTATTAAAAAAAAAACGAAGTTTATAATGATCTCCTGGTTCTACTCATTTCACTTAGCATCAGTTCATGTAAGTCTCTCCAAGTCTCTCTGTATTCATCTTTCTGGTCATTTCTTACAAAACAATTATATTCTGTAACATTCATATACCACAAGCTACCCAACCATTCTCCAATTGATGGACATCGATTCATTTTTCAGTTTCTAGCCACTACA
The DNA here is from genome assembly GCF_902635505.1 of Sarcophilus harrisii. Classification (NCBI taxonomy): domain Eukaryota; kingdom Metazoa; phylum Chordata; class Mammalia; order Dasyuromorphia; family Dasyuridae; genus Sarcophilus; species Sarcophilus harrisii. The sequence continues at coordinate 567,494,117 of NC_045427.1, read as the reverse complement.
AACAGGGCTGCCACAAACTTTTTGGCACATACAGGTCCCTTTCCCTTCGTTAGTATCTCTTTGGGGTATAAGCCCAGTAGTAGCATTGCTGGATCAAAGGGTATGCACAGTTTGATAACTTTTTGGGCATAATTGCAGATTGCTCTCCAGAATGGTGGGATTCATTCACAACTCCACCAACAATGCGTCAGTGTCCCAGTTTTCCCATATCCCCTCCAACATTCGTCATTATTTTTTCTTGTCATCTTAGCCAATCTGACAGATGTGTAGTGGTATCTCAGAGTTGTCTTAAATTTCATTTCTCTGATCAATACTGATTTGGAACACTCTTTCATATGAGTGGAGAGTTTCAAGTTCATCATCTGAAAATTGTCTTTTCATATCCTTTGACCATTTATCAATTAGAGAATGGCTTGATTTCTTGTAAATTAAAGTCAATTCTCTCTATATTTTGGAAATGAGGCCTTTATCAGAACCTTTAACTGTGAAAATGTTTTCCCAGTTTGTTGCTTCTCTTCTAATCTTGTTTGCATTAGTTTTGTTTGTACAAAGGCTTTTTAATTTGATATAATCAAAATTTTCTATTATCTGATCAATAATGATTTCTAGTTCATCTTTGGTCACAGATTTCTTCCTCCTCCCCCATGTCTGAGAGATAAACTATCCTGTGTTCCTCTAATTTATTTATAATCTTGTTCTTTATGCCTAAATCATGGACCCATTTTGATCTTATCTTGGTATATGGTGTTAAGTGTAGATCCATGCCTAATTTCTGCCATACTAATTTCCCCCCAGCAGTTTTTGTCAAATAATGAATTCTTATCCCCAAAGTTAGGATCTTTGTCTTTGTCAAACACTAAATTGCTATAGGTGACTATTTTGTCTTGTGAACCTAACCTATTCCACTGATCAACTAATCTATTTCTTAGCCAATACCAAATGGTTTTGGTGACTGCTGCTTTATAATATAGTTTTAGATCAGGTACAGCTAGGCCACCTTCATTTGATTTTTTTTTTCATTAATTACCTTGAGATTCTTGACCTTTTGTTCTTCCATATGAATTTTGTTGTTATTTTTTCTAGATCATTAAAATATTATCTTGGGAGTCTGATTGGTATAGCACTAAATAAATAGATTAGTTTAGGGAGTATTGTCATCTTTATTATATTTACTCAGCCTATACAAGAGCACTTAATATTTTTAGGATTACTTAAATCTGACTTTATTTGCGTGGAAAGTTTTTTGTAATTTTGCTCATATAATTCCTGACTTTCCTTTGGTAGATAGATTCCCAAATATTTTATATTATCGACAGTTATTTTGAATGGAATTTCTCTTTGTATCTCTTGCTGTTGGATTTTGTTGGTGATGTATAAAAATGCTGAGGATTTATGGGGATTTATTTTGTGTCGTGCAACTTTGCTAAAGTTATGAATTATTTCTAATAGCTTTTTAGTAGAAGCTCTGGGGTTCTCTAGGTATACCATCATATCATCTGCCAAGAGTGATAGTTTGGTTTCCTCCTTACCTGCTCTAATTCCTTTAATCTCTTTCTCAGCTCTTATTGCCATGGCTAGTGTTTCTAATACAATATTGAATAATAATGGTGATAGTGGGTAACCTTGCTTTACTCCAGATCTTACTGGGAAAGGTTACAGTTTTTCCCCATTGCATATGATGCTTACTGATGGTTTTAAACATATGCTCCTGGCTATTTTAAGGAAAAGTCCATTTATTCCTATCCTCTCAAGTGTTTTTATTAGGAATGGATATTGGGTTTTATCAAATGCTTTTTCTGCATCTATCGAGATGATCACATGGTTTTTGGTAATTTGATTATTGTTATAGTCAATTATGCTGATAGTTTTCCTAATATTGAACCAGCCCTGCATTCCTGGTATAAATCCTACTGGTTTATAGTATATTATCTTAAGGATGATTTTCTGTAATCTTTTTGCTAATATTTTATTTAAGATTTTTGCATCAATATTCATTAGGGAGATTGGTCTATAATTTTATTTCTCTGTTTTCAATCTACCTGGTTTAGGTGTCAGTATCATGTCTGTATCATAAAAGGAATTTGGTAGGACTCCTTCATTCCCTATTTTTTCAAATAATATATATAGCATTGGAGATAATTGTTCTTTAAATGTTTGGTAGAATTCACATGTAAATCCATTTGGTTCTGGGGATTTTTTCTTAGGGAGTTAGTTAATAGCTTGTTCTATTTCTTTTTCTAAAATGGGACTGTTTAGTCTATTTACTTCTTCCTTTGTTAATCTGGGCAAGCTATATTTTTTAAGGTATTCTTCCATTTCATTTAAGTTGTAGAATTTATTGACATAAAGTTGTGCAAAGTAACTCTTAATTATTGCTCTGATTTCCTCTTCATTAGTGGAGAGTTCTCCCTTTTCATTTTTAAGACTAACAATTTGATTTTCTCTTTACTTTGTTTAATCAGATTTCCTAAGGGTTTGTTTATTTTGTTGGTTTTTTCATAGAACCAACTCTTAGTTTTATTAATTAATTCAATAGTTTTTTTTTTTTTTACTTTCAATTTTATTGATCTCTCCTTTTATTTTTAGAATTTCAAGTTTAGTGTTTGACTGGGTTTTTTTTTTTTATTTGTTCCTTTTCTAGCATTTTTAGTTGCAAGCACAAATCATTGACCTTCTCTTACTCTCTTTTATGCAAGTAGGCCTCTAGAGATATACAGTTTCCCCTTATTACCACTTTGGCTGCATCCCACACATTTTGGTATGACGTCTCATTGTTGTCATTTTCTTGGGTGAAGTTATTAATTATGTCTATGATTTGCTGTTTCACCCAATCATTCTTTAGTATGAGATTATTTAGTTTCCAATTATTTTTTGGTTTATTCTCCCCTGGCTTTCATTACATTGTAATCTGAAAATGATGCATTTATTATTTCTGCCTTACTGCATTTGAGTTTGAGGTTTTTATGTCTTAATATATGGTCATTTTTTGTATAGGTTCCATGAACTGCTGAGAAGAAAGTGTACTCCTTTCTGTCTCCATTTAATTTTCTCCAGAGATCTATCATATTTAATTTTTCTAATATTCTATTTATCTCTTTGACTTCTTTCTTATTTATTTTGTGGTTTGATTTATATAATTCTGAGAGTGCAAGGTTGAGATCTCCCACTATTATAGTTTTGCTGTCCTCTTGCAGCTCTCTTAATTTCTCTTTTAAGAATTTAGATGCTACACCACTTGGTGTATATATGTTTAATATTGATATTGCTTCATTATCTATGCTACCCTTTAGCAAGATATAGTGCCCTTCCTTATCTCTTTTAAATAGATCAATTTTTGCTTTTGCTTGATCTGAGATCAGGATGGCTACCCCTGCTTTTCTGACTTCACTGAAGCATAGTAGATTCTGCTCCAGTCTTTTACCTTTACTCTGTATGTATCTCCCTGCTTCAGGTGTGTTTCCTATAAACAACATATTATAGGATTCTGGCTTTTAATCCATTCTGCTAACCACTTCCTCTTTATTGGGGGAGTTTACCCTATTCACATTTATGGTTAAAATTACCAATTCTCTATTACTTGCAATCTTGTTAACCCCTGTTTATGCTTTTCTCCTTTCCCCCTTACCCCACTTCCCAGTATTAAACTAGTGAGCACTACTTGCTTCTCACAGCCCTCCCTTTTTAGTATCCCTCCTCCCCACCTTAGAATTCCTCCCCCTATCTTACTCCTTTCCCTCAGTTTCTGTATTCCCTTCTGCTTAGATTATTACTTCTCTATTTACTTTTCCCTTCGCACTTTTCAATGAGGTGGGAGAAGTTTCACCATAAATCGAATATGTCTAAATTTTTTCTCTTTAAGCCAATTCTGATGGCAGTAAGACACACACTATATCCATCCCACTCCATTATTTCTCTCAGATATAATAGGTTTTCTTTGCCTCTTTGTGAGATATAGTACCTCCACTTTAACCTTTTTCTGGTACAATTTCCTTTCTACCTCTAGTTTCCACAACAAGGTATACATGTATTCTTTATATATCTTTATAGCAGAAATATAGTTCCCAAGATTTATTTTTCTTTTTTAAGGTTTCTCTTGAGTTCTATATTTGCAATCAAACTTTTTGTTAAGTTCTGGTTTTTTCATCAAAAATAGGTGAAATTCGCTTATTTCATTGAATGTCCATCTTCTTCTCTGGAAAAAGATGCTCATTCTGGCTGGATAAATTATTTTTGGTTGCATACCAAGATCCTTAGCCTTTCAGAATATCATATTCCAGCCCCTTCCATCCTTTAATAAGGATGCTGCTAGATCCTGAGTAATCCTTATTGTGGCTCCTCTATATTTGAATTGGGTTTTTTTAGCTGCTTGCAGTATTTTTTCCTTTGTCTGATAGTTCTGGCATTTGACCACAATATTTCTTGGTGTTTTGATTTTAGGATCCCTTTCAGTAGGAGATCAGTGAATTCTTTCAACATCTATTTTACCCTCTGTTTCTCTAACTTCTGGGAAGTTCTCTTTGATAATTTCCTGGAAAATAGTGTCTGTAATGGGCTGAGGTTTGAGTTGATAAAATGAGGTCCCAAGCACATGAGGCTAAATAGTAATTGGACCGTACTTTACTAATATATATGCTTGGAGAAAGAAAGTCCCCCACCCACTCTCTGTGCAAGTCCTGATGTGTTGTATAGGAAATGACGATTTTGGTGGGTGGAGGCAGAGGGGCAGGAAGAGAGATGGAGAGAGACTGCCAGCTGGCTTCTGGGCTGGTGGCTTTTGGTCTCGTGGCTTCTGGTTTGACTGGCTTCTTGACGCAGCTGCTGACATTGCTAATCTCCCTTTACCTCTGATCCTTCTTCACCTCTACTGAGAATAAAGATTGAAGATTTTCCCTTAACCTGAATTCCTGACTCAGGCTGATTTTAAAATACACAGTCATCACAAGTGTCCAGGCTCTTTTATTCATCATATTTTTCTGGGAGTCCAATAATTCTAAGATTGTCTCTTCTAGATCTATTATCCGGGTCTGTTGTTTTCCCAAGAAGGTATTTGACATTTTTTCCCTATTGTTTCATGTTTTAGGTTTTGCTTGACTAATTCTTGGTGTCTCCTCGTGTCATTCAATTCTATTTGCTCGATTCTGATTTTGAATGAAGTATTTCCTTCACTCACTTTTTTAATATCTTTTTCTAATTGTCCAATTGAATTTTTAAGTGAGTTGTTTTGTTCTATTGAATTTTTTTCCATTTCACCAATTTTATTTTTTAGAGAGCAATTTTCTGTTTCCAGTTCACTAATTCTATTTTTCAAGGATTTGATTTCTTTTTCCAGTCTGTCTTTAAATGAGTGGGATGACTTCTCCAGACTCTCTTGCCAAACCTCCCTTTCCTTTTCCCATTTTTCTTCTAGCTCTCTTGTGAGAGCCTTTTTAATTTCTTCTGTGAGAGTCATCTGGGTTGAGGACCAGATGATATCCTCCTTTGGGGATTCACCTGGAAACAGTCTGTTTTTGGTCTCCTCAGAGTTTAAAGTATGCTCTCTATCCATATAGAAGCTATCAACGGTTAAGGTCCGTTTAAATTTTTTGCTCATTTTGTCAGAGAAGTAAAGAGAAAAAAAAAACACCCAATGGAATCTGCTTTTTTGTTTGTTTGTTTTGGTTTTGGTTTTTTGGGGGGCTGGGTGGTGTTACTGAGCTTCCTCTACAGACTGTGGAGGGGGGCACCAGAGGGGGGAGGAGGAGGGGAGGGGCAGCAACTAGGCACTAGCATGAAAGCAATGGCTGCGCTGCACCTGCGCTGTGAGACTCCAAGAGTGTGCTGAGATGCTGTGGTGGAGGGGTGGCCAGGTCCCAAGAGACCCTAGTTGTTCCGGGTTGTATTCTTCCTTCCCTGTGTTTTTAGCTTCTCTGCTTGTCTACTGGCTTGCTGCCAGGGCAAAGTATCCAATACTGTAGCAAAGCTCTCCCTGCAGAGACCGCTGAGATCACACCTCACCCCCTTCCAGTCTGCTCAGCTGTGAGCTGCCTGTCTTCAGCCTGTTCCTGATCTAAAACCATCCCCGCCCTCAAGCAAAACCAGACCTTTCCTGGCAAATTTCAAGGATGTCTTCTCTTGGTAATTGTTTGTGGGTTTTTTTTCAGTCAAGCGCTAATTCCGAGGCTTGTCATTAATCAAATTTCGAGAGAAAACGCGGAGCTTAAGCAGATGTGTGTGTCCTCTCTGCCATCTTGGCTGGAAGAGTTTGTGTAAATCTTTACACACCTTTCTAAAATTAGCTTGTTCATCATTTTTTATAGAACAAAAATATTTCATTACCTTCATGAAAGGTAGCTTCTTCAGCCATTCTCCAGTGGATGTACATCTACTCATTTTCCAATTCTTTGTCACCATAAAAGAGCTACTACAAACATTTTTGCACATGTGAGTCTTTTTCTCCCCTTTATGATTTCCTTGGGATACAGACCCAGTAGTAGCACTGATGGTTTGAACATAGTTCCAAATTGCTCTCCAAAGTATTTGAATAATTTTGCAACTCCACCAATAATTTATTAGTGTCCCTGTTTTCCCACATTGCATTTAATATTTATCATTATTTTTTTCTGTAACTTTTGCCAATGTAAGAGGTATGAGGTGGTACCTCAAAGTTGTTTTAATTTGCATTTCTCTAATCAATAGTGATTTAGAACATTTTTTTCATATGACCAGAGATGGCTTTAATTTCATCACCTGAAAATTGTCTATTCACATTCTTTGGGGAATGACTTATATTTTCATAAATTTGGCACAATTCTTTATATATTTTAGAAATGAGACCTTTATCAGAAACATTGGCTGTAAATATTTTTCCTAGCTTTGTACTTCTCTTTTAATCTTGTTTCTGTTGGTTTTGTTTGTACAAAACCTTTTTAATAATTAAACTTATATATTTCAAATTTCATAACGTACTCTAGTTCTTCTTTAGTCATAAATTTCTCCCTTCTCCAAAGATCTGATAAGTAAACTATCCTTGTTCTAGTAATTTGTTTATGATATCATTCTTTATGCCCAAATTATGTATCCATGGGGGTGTGAGAGGCAGGTCTATGCCAAGTTTGTGACATAATTTTCCCGTTTCCCCCCAACAATTTTTGTTTATTATTTTACTTAAGGCAGATGTTACTATTATTTTCTTTTTACAGATGAAGTAATGGACACAAGCAGAATTTAAGTGACTTGTCTATAGTCACTTCTAGTATGTGGCTATGGCTAGATTTTAAGTTTTTTTTTTTTTTTTTTTTTTTTTTCCAGGTGTAGTGATCTAGTAATCTTTCACCTTGATGCCTCTGTATCACTGTTGACAATTTGCATTTCCTCTTTGAACTATATTTGCTTATATCCTATCATACCATATATATGAAATAACCCATAGTGTTATTTTAAAAATTAATTCTGCATTTTTTGACAATAGATTTTTGTCAGAAATGTTTGTTGTAAAGATTTTTCTCAATTTTGAATATCAGTTAAAACATCAGATGTGTCATAGAATTGAAGAAAATGTCCCTAATTAGACAAATAAAAAATAATAATAAGAAGAAAGAGTCTACAAACTATGGGCTTGTAAAATTGACTTCAATTTTTGGAAAATCTCTATTACATATTATTAATGTATTTTCTGTGCACTAAGAAGTGAAGAACATGATCATTGAAAAATGGTATTAAGATTAGGTCATACTAGATGCACACAATTCCCTCTTTTGATAGGATTTTATTGACTATTATTAACTTAGGGCAAAAATCAGAGACAATCATGGTATGCCAAAATTTTAGAAAAGTATTTCTTAAAATCTCTGAAGCAATTATTAGGAAGGGATGACAGAAGAAGTAGGCAGATTTGAAATTGGTTGAAAAATGGACCTAAAAACTAATCATTAATGGTCCCCTTTCAATTACAAAGCATTATTTAGTAGAGTGGTACAGGAAACTGTCACTGCATCTGTACAGTAAACCATTTTTACTAATGACTTATGGTATAGATGCCATATTAGTCAAATTTTCTGATGGCATGAAGCTGGGAAAGATAAAAAAAACTTGTTGGATGACACAAGAATTAATAAACTATTTCCATGGGCCAAATATTATAATATTTAAAAAAGAGAAATGTAAAGATGTATATTTTTGATCCAAAAATACATCTTCGCAAATATAAATTGAGAGAAGTATGATTAGAAATCAGTCAATCTGAAAAAATATTAGAGGCTAATAAGCACATTATGAATCAATAATATGATATAGTAACAACAGCAACAGAAATTAATGAAATCTTAAACTTCATTAAGAAGATGTAGAGTGATATTGTATGCAAAAAAGATATTCAAAATATGAGGTTAAATATATAAATCCCTCAGACCACATCTGAAAGTAGAATTTAGTTTGTGGTCTACATTTTAGGAGGAAATTTATGTTAGAGTATATGCAGAAAAGATTGTCCAGGATAATTAAATGATTGACGACTAAGACATAATAAGATAGATATTTAGCCTAAAAATGAATAAACTTAGAGTAGATGTGATAATTATCTTCAAGTATTCAAAGGGTTAAATCCATATAAAATGTAATAACTTACTATTTTTGAGCCCATAGAATAGAACTTGAACAGTTGGTAAGAAGCAAATTTAAAGTAAATATAAGGGGAATATTTTGGCAAAAATAATTATCTGAAAATGGAATGAACTTTTTTTGGGAGCTAGCGAGGAATCTCATTCATAATAGTCTCTCAAGTGTCCTCCAATTCTAAAATTTTGTGATTTTATTTGGCAGTCCTAATGAAGATAGTATTATCTTATCAGTCAAATTATTTAAATTCTATCAGCTTCAGTTACTTCATATGTAAAATGAAAAAAATAGGCTAGATTATCTCTATGGTACTTATAAGCTTTAACAGTTCTTGAATCTATGTCTCTTCAAGATTTAATATTTTAATTCTATGATATATCACGCACAATCAATGTGAAGTATAATTAAACTCTATATTATCTTTTTGTCATTTACAACTCAGTCTCCAACATCTTTACTGAACACAATGATGATTAAATCACATCCCTTGAGGCTTAAAGGAGAAGGGAAATTTTAAGTAAAAACTTTTTACAAAATATTTATCATTTGCTACTCAGCTTCAAACTAAACACATAATGATACTGTTTCTTAAGGGCAATAAATCACTTTTTTAATTTTTTTTAAAATTTGTGCAATGAAACAAGCATTTCCATGATGTATTACAACAAAGATGACTGCACATGAAACTACAAATTTGCTATGTATAACTTACTCTTTCTTTTAAATGCACAACAAAGTTATCATGCAAATATCCCTTTTCCTACCCCTTGTTTTCTTCCCTCCATGCCCCATGCCCACCTCAGAAATAGCTATCATCATTAGACACATGTATGTATGTATATACATAGATATGTAAAAGTATTCTCTATAAATATCAGTTCTTTCTCTGGATTCAGATAGCATCTTTCTTCATATGTCTTTAATTTGGATATTTATAATAGTCATAAAAAGACATTCACTCAAAGTCATTCTTAAAACAATATTGCTGTTACTGTGTATAATGTTCTCTTGATTCTACTCATTTCCCTATTCATTATTTTGTGCAAGTATTCCAATATATTTCTAAGATTATTGAGCACATCCTTTTTTATAACACAGTAGTACTCCATCACAATCATCTACTACAATTTTATTCAGCTATTCCCCAATGAGTATACTTGAAATTTCTAGTTATTTGCCACAAAAAGAAGAGCTGCTATAAATATTTGAGAATATATAGGGTTTTTCTTTCCTTTTTCCTTAATTTTCTGTGGAAATAAACCTACAACTATGGATCAGTTTAATACCTCTTAGGGTATAATTCTAGATTACTCTCCAAAATAGGTAGATCAATTCACAATTCCATCAAAAATGAATTAATGTCCCAATTTTTCCATTTTACCCCCCAACACTTTTCAGTTTTCACTTCAGTAATTTTAGCCAAAAATGAATTCTTTTTCCCAAATATTAAGTCCTTACACTTGTCATATACAAAGTTATCAAATTTATTTGCTGTTATAAATTGTATATCAATTCTATTCTATTGATCTAACTTTTCATGGATTAGCCAGGACCAATTAATTTTGAGTGTAAGGTATCTGGGAATACACCTTTCAAAACAAATCCAAAAACTATGTAAACAAAATTATTTCAAAAATTTTTAGATAAAATCTTATTTAAATCTTTTGAGAAATATTAATTGCCCATGAATAGGTAGAGTCAATACAAAAACCATGACAAATTTACTTGAACTAATTTATATCATCAGTGTCATCCTAATCAAATTACCAAAAATATTTTACTTAATAAGGAAAAGTATAAACAGAATTAATTCAGAAGAACAAAAAAAATCAAATGTATCAGAGGAACTAATAAAAAAGTGTAAAAGAAGGAGATTTGGCAGTGCCAGTTCTTAAACTATGTTAAAAGGCTCTTTCTTCTGAAGCTGGGTGATCTTTCAACACCCAACTTGACCAACAATCAAGATTATTAGGACACTTAGATGTTGGCACCTGCTAATCATATGTAGGGAAATACTTATCTACATTGTAATGTGTGTTTAATAAGAACTCTGGGAATGGCAGCATGACTATTCTAGCCTTTTCTCTTCCAAATCACCAGTTCTTTCAGTCGTCATCAAAGCCATCATACAGGAAAGAAACACTTGTGAAAGGAACATTCAACCACATCTATTACTACTCCTATAATATCAGAAACAAGTTTTATCAGTGAAAAATAATCTTATTAGTAGAAAATGCATTAAAGAATGGAAATTATCATGTTTTGCCTCTGCCCATGAAGGATGATGGAATTTTTTCAGCTAGATTGTGGACGAAATCTTTCATGTGCTATTTCCTCCATTAGAATGTGGGCTTCTTGAAAACAGTGATTATCTGTCAACTATAACAATCAAGTGTTTGACAAACCCAAAGATCCTAACTTTTGGGATAAGAATTCATTATTTGACAAAAACCTCTGGGATAAATGGAAATTAGTATGGCAGAAATTAGGCATGGACCCACACTTAACACCATATACCAAGATAAGATCAAAATGGGTCCATGATTTAGGTATAAAGAACAAGATTATAAATAAATTAGAGGAACATAGGATAGTTTATCTCTCAGACTTCTGGAGGAGGAAGAAATTTGTGATCAAAGATGAACTAGAGACCATTATTGATCACAAAATACAAAATTTTGATTACATCAAATTAAAAAGCTTTTGTACAAACAAAACTAATGCAAACAAGATTAGAAGGGAAGCAACAGACTGGGAAAACATCTTAACAGTTAAAGGTTCTGATAAAGGCCTCATTTCCAAAATATATAGAGAACTGACTCTAATTTATAAGAAACTAAGCCATTCTCCAATTGATAAATGGTCAAAGGATATGAACAGACAATTTTCAGATGATGAACTTGAAACTATCTCTACTCATATGAAAGAGTGTTCCAAATCAGTATTGATCAGAGAAATGCAAATTAAGACAACTCTGAGATACCACTACACACCTATCAGATTGGCTAAGATGACAGGAAAAAATAATGATGATTGTTGGAGGGGATGCGGGAAAACTGGGACACTGATACATTGTTGGTGGAGCTGTGAACGAATCCAACCATTCTGGAGAGCAATCTGGAATTATGCCCAAAAAGTTATCAAACTGTGCATACCCTTTGACCCAGCAGTGCTACTACTGGGCTTATACCCCAAAGGAGATACTAAAGAAGGGAAAGGGACCTGTATGTGCCAAAATATTTGTGGCAGCCTTGTTTGTAGTGGCTAGAAACTGGAAAATGAATGGATGCCCTTCAATTGGAGAATGGTTGGGTAAATTGTGGTACATGACTATTATGGAATATTATTGTTCTGTAAGAAATGACCAGCAGGATGAATACAGAGAGGCTTGGAGAGACTTATATGAACTGATGCTAAGTGAAATGAGCAGAACCAGCAGATCATTATATACTTCAACAACAATACTGTATGAAGATGTATTCTGATGGAAGTGGATTTCTTTGACAAAGAGACCTAATTCAGTTTCAGTTGATCAATGATGGACGGAAGTAACTACACCCAAAGAAAGAACACTGGGAAATGAATGTAAACTGTTTGCATCTTTGTTTTTCTTCTCCAGTTATTTTTACCTTCTGAATCCAATTCTCCCTGTGCAACAAGAGAACTGTTTGGTTCTGCACACATATATTGTATCTAGGATATACTGGGACATATTCAACATATATAGGTCTGGTTGCCATCTAGGAGAGAGGGTGGAGGGAGAGAGGGGAAAAATCGGAACAGAAGTGAGTGCAAGGGATAATGTTGTAAAAAAAAAATTACCCTGGTGTGGGTTCTGTCAATAAAAAGTTATTATAAAAAAAAAAGAAAGAAAGCAGTAACTATCTTCTTAGCAGTTATCATAGTACTTTTTGTAAATGCTTAGCAAATTTGTTTTTCATCCATTCATTCATTTCCTTTGTTCATCAAATGGGAAATGGCTTAACAAATTGTAGTAAGAATGCAAATAATTTTCAACATTTCCTTCATGTCTTTGTCCTTTGCTTTAGTTGATGTAAGACTGAAGCTCTTTTGCACTTTACTTATAGCTAGGAGTCTTATTTTTGCTTCATACTCTCATAAATTTGGTAAACTCAACTGGACTAACAATGAATTTCAGAATTGTAGGATTTACCATTCATTTAACAAAAAAAAATCAATAAGTGCTTACTACATAATTTTCTGTACTATATACAAAGAAAATACAAAAGTTATAAGAATAAAGTATCTTTTCTCAATCAGCCTGGAGTCTAGTATGGGTGTTTAATTGCAAGTCCATCTAAAGAGAACTCATTAAAGTTTATGAAGAAATGGAACCAGTCATGAAAGAGAATGGAGTATCTATTTCCTACTCTACCCCAGTCCAGTCTAGATATATATTTCCTTTTCTCAAATTTACTCATTTATTGTTACTGGCCAAATTTCAGTGTAGAAATCCTGTTTGCATTGCTATGAGTCCACATTCTACTTTAGAATACCTTTCTTTTCTATTAATGATCCCAGAAAAACAATTTAGATATTAAAGAGGATTTCACAAATAATTTAAAAGGAAAAATGAAACAATAGGATTTTTTAGATACAGAGCATGGGGATTTTATAAAATTGATACTAACCTAATGATAAATGACACAACTTACTGAGTGAACATCATTACTGTCTCCTGCTTGGTATCTGGTTTGGGCTCTCATGTATGGTCAGCCACCAAGTTATGCTGCCTTAAGATAAAAACCGTGCTTGCTCTCTTTGTTCTTTTATAAACCCAAATATTTTGTTTCTTTTTAGTGCAAAACTGTTATCCCTATTTTTTCTCCCATCAACTTCTGAGATCAATACTTTCAGATACTGTTAGGTTACTTTGGTGGGTAATATACTACCCACCATCAGGTGATTAATGCTCATTTCTTCACACACTTTTTCCATCACAGGACAATTTGGGATGATGTAAACAAAGGGCCATTGATCTAGAGTTGAATAGGCCAGCAGAGGATGTCTAATCCATTAAAATTATTTTACTGATAATTTGAGGCTCAGGAAGATTAAGTTCGTTGCCCCAAATCGCAAGTGTTCCAGGTGGAATAAGAACTCAGTTTATATAATCATAAATCTAAAGCTGGAAAGGATCTTATGGATCATTTAGCCTAAATTTCTCATTGTGCATATAATTAAACTGAGGTGCAGGGAGGTTATTTCCCAAAGTCTCTGGAGTGAACTTACTAAGCATCACAAGTAAATTAAGAACCCAAATTCTCTAACTCAAAAATCACTGGCTTTTCCTTTCTATAACCTTGGCTCCCTAGTCAAAATTATTTCCTTTGTATCATATTGCCTCCCAAGCCCTGCAAAAGAAGGCTATGAAGACTATAGGGGGAAAAAAAGGAATAAGCATTTATACAGTGCCTATGCTAGGAGCTGTTCTAAGTGCTTAATTTTTTTTATATTTTATTTTTATACACAAAGATAGTTTTAAACATTCACCTTTGCAAAACCTTGTGTTCCAAAATTTTCTCCCTCTCTTCCTTACCTTCCCTCTCCCCAAATCAGCAAGCAAATTGATATAGATTAAACATGTGCAATTCTTCTAAATACATTTCCATATTTGTCAGGCTGCGTGAGAAAAATCAGACCAAAGGTAGAAAAAAAAACATGAGAAAGGAAAATAAAACTAGCAATAAAATAACAACAAAGGTAAAAAAAAATGCTTTAAATCACATTTAGTCTCCATAGTTCTCTTTCTGGTTGCAGATAGCACTTTCTAACATAGTGTCTTCCATTTGTCTTGAATCACCTCATTGTTTAAAAAAAAAGTCATGTCAGACTTCCAGGAGTGGAGCCAAAACGGTGGAGTAAAGCCAAGAAACTACTCCAGTTCTCCCAGTTTCCTTTGAAAATCACACAAAAATCAAGCCTCTGATCAGAATCTGACAGAATAAAACTTCTTTCCAGCTCAAGATAAACTGGAAAAAATTCAAGAAAGATCAGTCTCACTGGGGTGAAAAGGGTGTTCAGCATAGCTCACACAGACTCTAGAAAAACTGGTGAGAGAGGCTTCATCACAGCAGATAAGCAGCTAAAACCCTCAGTCCTAGCTCAGCAGAGAAGCACAGCAGAGGTGCAGCCTCTAGTCCAGCTTGAAAGCAAAACTCTGCAAAACCAGGCTGTTTCCTGAAAAGAGCAGGCAAAGCTATTCTCTGCAAACATAAGAGGGTGCTGTATTCAAAGCCCAGGCTCAGAGCTGCACAGGAAGCTTGGGACAGTGCCCTCTATATCTCAGGAACAGAGCTTGATTATAAAAATAATAAAAAAAGGAGTAAATACCAAAAGAAAAGGAAAGAAAATGAACAAGAAACAGAAAAGAACCTTGACCATAGAAAGCTAATATGGTGACAGGGCAGAGCAAAACACAAACTCAGATGACAAAATGTCCATAGAAGAAATCTCAGAGTGAGATTGGTTCTTGGAACCAATGGTTCTTGAAAGCACTCATAAAAGACTTTAAAAGGTAAATAAGAGAGGAAGAAGAAAAATTTAGAAAGGAAATATATACATGAGATGGTCAACAGCTTGGAAAAAGAAGGAAAAAAATTGACTGAAGAAAACAGCTCCTTAAAAAGTACAATTGCTCTGATGGACGTGGCCCTCTTCAACAATGAGATGAATCAAATCAGTTCCAATAGAGCAGTAATGAACTGAACAGGCTACACCCAGCAAAAGAACTCTCAGAGATGACTATGAACCACTACATAGAATTCCCAATCCCTCTATTTTTGTCCACCTGCATTTTTTATTTCCTTCACAAGCTAGTTGTACACTATTTCAAAGTCTGATTCTTTTTGTATAGCAAAATAACTGTATGGACATGTATACATATATTGTATTTAACTTATACTTTAACATATTTAACATGTATTGGTCAACCTGCTATCTGGGGGAGGGGGTGGGGGGAAGGAGGGGAAAAGTTGGAACAAAAGGTTTTGCAATTGTCAGTGCTGAGAAATTACCCATGCATATATCTTGTAAATAAAAAGCTATAATAAAAAATACAATTGACCAAATGCAAAAAAAAATCCACTAAAGAAAATATTTTCAAAAACAGAATTAACTAAATGGAAAAAGAGGTAACTAACTAAAGAAAATCATACATTAAAACCTAGAATAGACAAATGGAAGCTAATGACTCTGTGAGATAGCATTCATCACCTAAACAAACTAAAAAGATTGAAAAAAATAAAAGAAAATTTGAAATACCTTATTGGAAAAAAATAGCAGACTTGGAAAATTGATCCAAAAGAGACAATCTGAAAGTTATTGGCTGGCTGGAAGAGCATGACCAAAAAAAAAAAAGAAAACAAAACCAAAAATGCTTGGAGAGCATTCTTTAAGAAATCATTAAGAAAACTGTCCCAATTTTCTGGAAACCAAGGGAGAAATACTGATTGAAAGACTTCATTGAGGGCAGAGTCAAGATGGCAGAGAGCAGACATGACTTTTTGTGACCTTCTCTGACCTTTCTCTCAAAACAACAGTAGATGAAGCCTCTAAACTGGTTTTGAAGTGGCAGAACCCACAAATATTTGGAGTATAACACATTTCTAGAAAAAGATACATTGAGAGAACTCCATAACAGGACTGTTTCAATTGGGCAGGGGGATAGTCTGCATCTGTGGGACAGTTGCTGCACCTGTGGATCAGTAAACTTCTGTGAGCCTCTTAGGCTACTCTGCCCTGGTTGCAAATGGATGGCTTATTAGATTTGCTGCAAAACACAAAATCCAATATAAAATAAAAGTTGTAATCTGCTGAGTCCTGGGAAGAACTCAGCACCTGGCCATAATTACCCAGCACTGGAAATCAGTTAGAAACACTGGTCCCAGGTAAACTAAAGCAGCTGTTTCTTCTTTCCCTTACAAGCAGATCTCAACCCTCAAAAAATGAGCAAAAAGTAAAAAATAACTCTGACCATAGACAACTTTTATGGAAAGATAAAATAGACCTCAAACCTGAGGTTCCCAAAGGCAAATAAAGATCAAAAGGGAGATATAAGTGACTCCCCATTTCACAAGGCCTTCTCGGAAGATTTCAAAAAGGATCTTAAAAGAGAGTAAGAAGAAACATGGGGAAAGGAAATAAGATCTTTGTAAGAGGGTATGGGAAAGGAAAAATAGAAATTATCTGAAGAAAACTCCTTAAAAATAGATTTGATCAAATGGAAAAAATCATAAAATTCCTTACAAAATAGATATGAAAAAGATACCAATTCATTGAAAAACAGAATTTGTGAACTGAAAAAAAAATGCAATGAACAAAACAATTCAATTGGCCAAATGCAAAAGGAGCTATAAAAGGTAACTGAAGAAAATAATAAACTAAAAATTAGAATTGAATAAATGGAAGTGAATGACTCAATAAGATTTTAAGAATCAGACAAACAGAACCAAAAAAATAAAAAAAAAGTAGAAGAAAATGTGAAATGCCTCCTGGGAAAAACAACTGACCTGGAAAATAGATTTAAGAGAGACAATCTAAGGATTACTGGACTTCCTGAAAGTCATGATGAAAAAAAAAAAAGAATCTAAACATTATCCTTCAGGAAATCATAAAAGAAAACTGCCCTGATGTCCTAGAATCAGAAGGCAAAATGGCCATTTTAAGATTTCATCAATCACCTCCTGAAGAGACCCCAAATTAAAAACTCCAAAGAATATCATGGTTAAATGTCAAAACTATCCGATTAAGGTAAAAATATTGCAAGCATCCAGAAAGAAACAATTCAAACACTGAGAGGTCACAATCAGGATTACACAGGATCTGGCAGCTTCCAAATTAAAGAATCAAAGGGTCTGAAAACTGATATTCCAATTGGCAAAGGAACTTGGATTACACCCAAGAATAAGCTAAAATTAGCATTATTTTTTTTTCAGGAAAGAAGATAGAAATTCAATGATGCAGGTGAATTTCATCTATTTCTGATAAAAAAAAAGCTGAGATGAACAAAAATTTGATCTCCAAATACAGAACTCAAGAGAAGCATAAAAAGGTAAAAAGGAAAGAACTCTTGATAACTATATTTCTGTTATGAGTATACTTAGAGAGTACAGGTATAATTTGATTTTATTATTGTACTTGTAAAGGTAACATGAAATGAAAAAAAGAATTGTTCTGGAAAAAGAGGAAAATGGAGGTAAAATGAGGGAACTTTCTTCTCATGAAGAGGCAAAGAAGACCTATTATAAATGAGGGAAAGAAGGAAGGGCGATGTACATCTTACTGTCATAGATTTTGCTCAAAGAGAGCATATAAGACATATTTGATTTCACAGAGAAACTTATCTTATAGGAAGGCAAAATACAAGTAGTAGAGGAAAGGTGTAAAAAAGGGGGAGGGGCTATAAAAGGGGAGCACCATATGAGGGAGGTGGTGGTCAGAAGTGGAGGAGGGAAGGGGTAAGGGAAAGAGAAAAGCATAACTTGGGGAAAATGAGATGGCAGGAAATACAGAATAAGCCGTTTTAATTGTAAAAGTGAATGGGATGAACTCTCCCTTAAAATAGAAATGGATAGCAGACTGGATTAAAAGCTGGAACCTCTAATATGTGCTTTACAAGAAACACATTTAAAACAGAGTGATAGATACAGAGTATTCATCTAGGAGATCATTATACATGACAACAACAAGTCCTTTACTTCTATTAGTCTTCATAGCCTTCTTTTGCAGGACTTGGGAGGCAATATGATACAAAGGAAATAATTTTGACTAGGGAGCCAAGGCTATAGAAAAGAAAAGCCAATGATTTTTGAGTTAGAGAATTTGGGTTCATAATTTACTTGTGATGCTTAGTAAGTTCACTCCAGAGACTTTGGGAAATAACCTCCCTGCACCTCATTTTAATTATATGCACAATGAGAAATTTAGGCTAAATGATCCCTAAGATCCTTTCCAGCTTTAGATTTATGATTATATAAACTGAGTTCTTGGTGCATATGTTTAGTATTGATATTGCTTCATTATGTATGGTATCCTTTAGCAAGATATAGTTTCTTTCCTTTTCTGTTTTTTTAGATCTATTTTTGCTTTTGCTTGATCTGAGATCAGGAACACTGCCCCTGCTTTTTTTTTTTTTAACTTCACCTGAAGCATAATTTACTCCAGTCTTTTACATTTACTCTCTAAATGGATACAACCATTCTGGAGAGCAATTTGGAACTATACTCAAAAAGTTATCAAACTCTGCATACCTTTTGATTCAGTGGTGTTACTGTTGGGTTTATATCCCAATGAGATCTTGAAGAAAGGAAAGGGACCCATATGTGCAAAAATGTTTGTGGCAGCCCTCTTTGTAGTGGCAAGAAACTGGAAATTGAATGGAATCGAAATGTTTGATTAGAAAAGGAAAAGAAAACATTTTTCACTAAAATCAAAAAGGAAAAGGTTAAATTTGCCATCAATGAAAAAGAAATTAAAGCAATAATTAGCATCAATTTTGACCAATTATATGGCAGCAAGTCTCATAATCTAACTGAAATGGATAAATATTTGTAAAAAATATATATATTACTCAGTTTAACAGAAGAGAAAATAAATTACTTAAATAGTCCCATTTTAGAAAAAAAAATGAGTAAATCATTGTCCAAGGCCAAATGGATTCACTAGTGAATTCTATCAAACATTTAAAAAACAATTAACTCCAATACTGTGTAAACTATTTGGAAAAATAAGGAAAGAAGGAGTTGGTTGGAAAGAAGGGTTGGTTCAGTAACAGGCAAACTATTACCATAATCAAACATATCAATAACAAAACTAACAGAAATCATATGATAATCTCAATAGATGCATAAAAAGTTATGATTATCTTTCAGGAATCTGAAGCAAGCAGAAGTTAAGTGACTTGTCTAGTGTCATACAAATAGTAAATATGTGAGAATAGATTTGAATTCCTATCTTGCTGATTCAAATCTCACTGTTTTTTTCACTGTGCCAACAACTACCTCTAGGTAATTTTGTACTACCTAGGAGGTTTTATAAAGAATGGTCCTGCAAATGTTACTTCCTTTTGCAATACAAAAATAAGATGACTAGTGTTTGCTAGTCTTTTTCTGTTTCCTACCAGGCTCCCATCTTAACCAACATGTTCATTTCCAAAAACTGCTTGCCTTAATAAGATGGAATTTTCCAAAGGCATCCTTCTTTTCTGTACTGTATCAGGGGCAAACTAAGTTAATGAGTAAAACTGGCAAGAAGACAAACTAAAGGTATTAAAGATGGAACTCATAATTCATAAAAACAGATTTTATTCTGATTCTTAATGCCCATAAATTATTCTCTTTCTATTGCTTTTAAGTTATGGGTTTATTGAACTCAAATAAGGAGAATTTCTTTAGCCTACAGTGGAGCTTAATAAACTTTTGGGAAAATGGACCACAACTGCCAGCAAAAACTGCAGCAAAATGACTTGGTCTCATTTTTGATTCAGCTGTGTTTTGGAAGCAAGAGGGCTTTGGGGAAAGTATTGCATCTATAAAAGTTGAGATAATTCTTCTTTTAATTTTTAAGGAAGATAAGAATAAAAGTAATTTCTCCAAACCTCCAGCATCATGTTTTGAAGAACAAAAATGGAGAGAGGGAAAGGGATGGATGCTAATTACAATAAAAGGAGTCCATGCTCAACTCCTGCCTAATTTCATTTATTTCAACTTTGTCTCCCACTAATTTGAAACAAATGTGAAGAAAGCCAACATCTTAAAATCACAATGCAGAGGAAGAGGAAAGC
The DNA here is from genome assembly GCF_902635505.1 of Sarcophilus harrisii. NCBI lineage: Eukaryota > Metazoa > Chordata > Mammalia > Dasyuromorphia > Dasyuridae > Sarcophilus > Sarcophilus harrisii. The sequence continues at coordinate 567,473,722 of NC_045427.1, read as the reverse complement.
ATCTGCAGTAGATGCTTTTATGTATCTGGCTTAGGTAAATTATGATACTTAAAAAATTTGGTCATTTATCAATATTTCTTTTACATACTATCTTTATAATGAAAATTCAGCAAGTCCCAGCCTTGTAGTCCAGAATCTAAGAACAAAAGCAATATTGCTTTTTAATGTAATCAGCATTGTACTCATATTCTTGTGGCCTTGTTGTTTTTCAGTTGTTTCAGTTATGTTTGATTCTTTTTACATCTCTCCAGTTCATTTCCTAAGGAAAACTGGGTTAAGTGACTTGCCTAAGTTCATGCAACTAGTAGATATCTGAAGCCAGATTTGAACTCAGGAAAATGAGTCTTTTGCACTCTAGTCTCAGCATTCTATCCACTGCATCACCAGACTGATTTTCTATTTATATTTCTAGCCCTTAGCAGATTAATTTGCACAGAATAAATAGTTAATTGCTTTTTCATTTATTTATTTAATTATTACTTGATTCAGCCATTTGTTAGTTTATCCATACATTCTTTTCCTTTAAGAATCTTCAAGTCAAGTATTAGAGAAAAGCCATATACGGAAGAAATGCATATAAAAACAGATAATCTGCAAACAGCTCCACCAAAGTAATATAACAAAATGTTTTTGAGACCAGAAGAGGGCTAGCCAACATCATGGCTTGATTGGAGAGTTTGTGGAGGAGGAGCTATTTAAACTGGACCTTGCCTGTAGTCTAGCATGTGAGAAAAAGGCTTTGCAGGCAGAGACAAATGCAGTTTTGGAGATAATGGTTATTATTGTTTGGATGAAAGGTCGTATCTGTAGAAGGGACAGGAGAGAGATGAAATTGGAAAGGCACTAATAGAAATCAATTAGGTTTATATTATGTGTTGCTATTTGCTATTATGGTTGATTTTCACAACAACCCTGTATAGCATGTACTACTAATGTAACCTCTTTAATAGATACTCAAGAGTTTTACTGAGGTGCTAAGAGGTTAAATGGAATGGGATTCTAAACCACATTTAGAGTTCTTCCATTCAACAATGCTAATTCTCAAGGTAAGTTGGAGTAAGGAGTCTTATCATGTGGACACAGAGAAGGCATTGAAAATTTATAAGAAGGGGAAGAATATGATCAGAGCTGTGTGATAGGCAAACTACACTTTATGTTTGCTATTTCTTTTTTAAACTTACCACATTTCTTCCAAATACATGTAACAATTTTTAACATTTGTGTTTTTTAAATTCTAAATTACAAATTCTCCCCCTCCTTTTCCCTGCATGAGTTATCAAATAATTTGATATTAATTCTACATATATAGTCATGAAAAATATATTCCCCTATTAGTCCTATTGTGAAATAAAAAAAACAAAAACAAAAACAGACCAAACAAAGAAATAAAGAAAAATAAAGTTTTTAAAAGTATGTTTTTATCTACATTCAGCCTTCACCAGTTTTTAAACAGAAATTCAATAGAATTTTTCATCATAAGTCCTTCAGAATTGTCTTAGATAATTGTAACATGGAATTGCTAAATCATTCAAAGTTGATCATTGTATGATATTATTCAACAATGCTCATTTCACTTTCCCTTGGTTCATGTAAGTCCATTATTTCTAGCACAATAAGATTCCACCAAAATCATATACCACAACTTTTTCAACCCCAGTTGGTGGGAATCCCCTTAATTTCAAGTTCTTTGCGACCACAAAATGAGCCGGTATAAATATATTTTTTTTACATATAGGTCCTTTAAAAAAATCTCCTTGGGATACATATGTAGTAGTGGCATTGTTGGGACAAAAGTTATGCATAGTTTTAGTCATTTGGGCATAGTTTCAAATTGCTCTCCAGATGCTTTAGTGTCTCAGTTTTCCAATATCTCCTTCAAAACTTGTCATTTTCCTTTTCTGTCATATTAGCCTATTTGATATGTGTGAGGTGGTACTTCAGAGTTGTTTTAATTTGCATTTCTTTAATCATGATTTAGAGCTTTTTATGTGATTATAGAAAGCTTTAATTACTTTATCTGAAAACTGCTTATTCATATCTTTTGACCATTTATTAATTAGGGGAAGACCTATATTCTTATAAATTTGATTTCATTTGCTATATTTGAAGAATGAGACTTTTTTCAGACAAATTTAAAATAAAACTTTGCACTTCTGATTGTAACCTGTATCCTTCCATCCAATTTTCCCCATTTATCCTATTCTCTTTTTTTTCAAACTTGTCCATCCTTGAAAGTATTTTGTTTTTGACTACCCTTTCTCCTAGGCTATCTTCTTTTCTTTCAACTTCTTTTGTCCCTTTACTTTCCTATTTTCCTGTTGAGCAAGATAGATTTCTACACCCAATTGAATGTGTATTATTATTATTCTCTTTTTTACCCATTTCTGATGAGAGCAAGGTTCATATGATAACATTTCAAAATGTTACTATTTGAAGAACAAAGTCTCTATTCTACCTTCTTGATGTTCTTTGTACTAAAGTATGGGAGGATTTTTACTATCTTCTGGGAGCCTATAATGTGGAAAGTGTAGGTTTTCAAGGCTCTGACTACATGAACAAAATCAAAGCAATTTTTCAGAATACTCTAAAGCACCCACTTTGATCTGGCATATCCAGATAATTCTGCAAAAGTATGAACTGTGTTTACATTTGAATCTTCTAATTAGTTTCCTCTATTACTTTCTTTGCTTGCTTGGTATGTGGAAATATGATGAATCTGCTTCTGAGATAGGCATCTAGAGGTTGTATGATGACAATTGCATTTCTTTGTCTTTTTTTTCCCTAGTATTAACTGTTTTTTTTTCCCTTCCAGAATGATACCATTCCAAGCATCATTTTCTGACAGTCAAGCTATTTAGAATGTAATAAAAATTTACTTAATTGTATATTGTACTATAAACATTAAAAAAGAGAAAATCACATTAGAATTATAAATCTCTATTTTGTACCTCTTGCCTTGAAAACAGTATATAATAAATTCATTTTATTTTCAAAACTGTTCCATTATTCTCTCTGTACTTTAAATTTTTCTTTTGTTCATTTAAAACAAAATTTCTATGGTCCTTCTTTTTTGTTATCATTACTGCAAAATCCTCTCAAACCACACACTTCCCTAATTAAAAATCTAAAAAAAAAAAGAGAAAATTCTTGTGATAAATAAGTATAGTAAAAAAAAATCCAAAAAGTGGAATGTTTATTTCTTCATCTTGAGTCTATCACTATTCTATAATAAGGTAATACATTATTATAGGTATTGTGGAGATATAGTTGGTCTTTGATCAGAGTTCTTAAATCATTCAAAGTTGAATCTGCCCCAGGGGTGGAGCCAAGAGGGCAGAGAAAACACATGCTTCTTTTTGATCTTCTCCCTTGACCCTCACATTAATTATGAAATTCAGTCTCTGAATTAGCTCTGGACTGGCAGTACCATTTTAGAAAAAGAAATAGAACAATCTATTAGTCAACTCCCTAAGAAAATATCCCCAGGATCAAATGGATTTACATGTGAATTCTACCTAACATTTAAATAAGAATTAACTTGAATACTATATAAACTATTTGAAAAACTAGGGAATGAAGGACTCCTATCAAATTCCTTTTATGGCACAGACATAGTACTGATACCTAAACCAGATAGGACAAAAAAAGAGAAAGAAAATTATATACCAATCTCCCTAATGACTATTGAAGCAAAACTCTTAAATAAAATATTAGCAAAGAGATTACAGAAAATCATTTCCAGGATAATACACCATGACCAAGAAGGATTTATACCAAGAATGCAGGGCTGGTTCAATATTAGGAAAACTATTAGCATAATTAACTGTATCAATAACCAAATTAACAAAAAAAAAAGATTATCTCAATAAATGGAGAAAAAAGCGTTTGATAAAATCCAACACCCAATGCTATTAAAAAAAACACTATAAAGTCTAGGAATAAATGGACTTTTTCTTAAAATAGTCAATAGTTATAAATTTAAAACCATCAGCAAGTATCATATGTAACAGGGATAAACTGGAACCATTGCCAATAAGATCAGGGGTAAAACAAGGTAGCCCACTATCACCATTATTATTCAATATTGTATTAGAAATGCTAGTTATGGAAATAAGAGATGAAAAAGAGATTTAAGGAATTAGAGTAGGTAAAGAGGAAACCAAATTATCACTCTTTGCAGATGATATGATGGTAAACTTAGAGAATCCCAAAGAATCTACTAAAAAGCTATTACAAATAATCCATAAATCTAGCAAAGTTGCAGGATATAAAATAAATCTACATAGATCATCAGCATTTTTATACATCACTAACAAAATCTAATAGTAAGAGACACAAAGAAAAATTCCATTTAAAAAAAGTGTGAATAGTATAAAATATTTGGGAATCTATCTGCCAAGAGAAAGTCAGGAACTATATGAGCAATACTACAAAACACTTTCCACATAAATAAAGGCAGATATAATCAATTGGAAAAATATCAGTGCTCTTAATTAGATTGAGCAAATATAATAAAGATGACAATACTACCTAAACTAATCTATTTATTTAGAATTATACCAATCAAAATCCAAAGAAACTATTTTACTGACCTAAAAAAAATAATAACAAAATTCATCTGGAAGAATAAAAGGTCAAGAATTTAAAGGGAATTAATGAAAAAAAATCAAATGAAGGTGCCCTAGCTGTATCAGATCTAAAAATATATTATAAAGCAATGGTCATCAAAACCATTTGTTACTGACTAAGAAATAGAGAAATTGGTCAGTGGAACAGCTTAGATTCACAAAACAAAATAGTCAATGACCATAGCAATCTAGTCTTTGACAAACCCAAAGACCTCAGCTTTTGGGATAAGAATTCACTATTTGACAAAAACTTCTGGGAAAATAAGAAACTAGTATGGTAGAAACTAGGCATTGATCCACACCTAACAGCATATACCAAGGTAAGTTCAAAATAGGTTCATGATCTAGAAATAAGGAATAATATAAACAAATTAGAAGAACATAGGATAGTTTTTCTCTCAGATACTGTGAAGGAGAAAGGAATTTGTGACCAAAGAAAAACTAGAGATCATTACTGATCACAAAATAGACAATTTTGATTATATTAAGCTAAAAAGTTTTTATACAAACAAAACTAATGCAGACAAGATTAGAAGGGAAGCAATAAACTGGGAAAACATTTTTACATTCAAGGTCCTGATAAAGGCCTCATTTCTAAAATATATAGAGAACTGACTTAAATTTATAAGAATTCAAGCCATTCTCCAATTGATAAATTGTCAAAGGATATGAACAGACAATTTTCAGATGGAGAAATGAAAATATTTGTAATTATATGAAAAGGTACTCCCAATCATTATTGATTAGAGAAATGTAAATTAAGACAACTCTGAGATACCACTACACACCTCTCAGACTGGCTAAGATGACAGGAAAAGATAATCATGAATGTTGGAAAGGATGTGGCACACTGATACATTGGTGGTGGAGTTGTGAAGTGATCCAACCATTCTGGAGAGCAATTTGGAACTATGCTCAAAATGTTTTCAAACTGTGCATACCCTTTGATCCTGCAGTGTTTCTACTGGTATTATATCCCAACAAGATCTTAAAGAGGGAAAGGGATCTACATGTGCAAAAATATTTTTGGCAGTCCTTTTTGTAATTGCAAGAAACTGGAAACTGAATGGATGCCTATAAATTATAGAATGGCTGAATAAATTATGTTATATGAATGTTATGGATTATCATTGTTCTTTAAGAAACAAGTAGGAGGATGATTTCAGAGAGACCTGGATAGACTTACATGAAGTGATGCTAAGTAAAATGAGCAGAACCAGGAAATCATTGTACATAGCAACAATGACACCATACAATGATCAATTCTGATGGCCGTGGCTCTCTTTAACAATGACATGATTCAAATCAATTCCAATTGTTCAGTGATGAAGAGAGCCATTTAAACCTAAAGAGAGGACTATGAGAATTGCATGTACACCACAGCATAGCATTCTCACTTTCTCTTTTTATTTGATTGCATTTTGTTTTCTTTCTCAGTTTTTTCCCCTTCTTGATCAGATTTTTTTTTGTGCAGCAAGATAACTGTATAAATACGTATACATATATTGGATTTAACATATTTAACATATTTAACCTGCATTAGACTACCTGCCATCTGGGGGCTAGGAGGAAGGAGAGGATAATTTGGAACAGAAGGCTTTGCAAGGGTCAACATTGAAAAATTTCCTATGCATATGTTTTGTAAATAAAAAGCTCTAATAAAATAAAAAAAATAAAAAATTAATTTTCAAACTTGATTTTCTTTATATTTTCATCATCTTTATATATGCATACATATGTGTGTGTGTATATATATATATATACATATATATATATATATATATTCTGTTTCTGCTTACTTTACTTGATGCCATACCAAGAATTCTTTGAAATTGTCTCTTTCTTAATTTGTTATGATTCATTAATTTTCTTTTATTTGCATATGCCAAAATTTTTCCAGTCATTTTCCAATTGATGATCATCCCTGAAATTCTAGTTCTTTCCTTTATTATGCCCTTTAAATATTCCCTCAGTATCAGGAAGTTTGTTTTGCTTGTTTCTGTTCTCTTCTTGGTATTCCTACCTCTTAACTATACCTCCTTATCCCTGCTTGTTTTCTGACTTAGATTTTTTTATACAATGAATTGTGTTTGGATGCATATGTTCTCATGTTCATCTGTGTATATGTGCATGCGTTCAATACTCTATTTAAAATAAGAATTATGTGTATCTGATATCCATACTCCTCAAATTTTCTACTGTATTTGTCTATTCTTCTTATGTACCCTAATTATAAGTTCCATTTTCTTTTTCTTTCTTTCTGTACTATTTTCTTCATTTTAAAGTTCCTCAAAATAAAAACAATCTACCTCTTTCCCTTATCCTCTGTTTTTCTTAATTAACTATCTTACTGCCATTGAAAGATATTATGGTTTTGGAGGAACACTTGCTTCTTTTCCTTCATTTACTTCCACTGCATTATCACACAACTTTTTCCAAGTGCTCAAATAAAAATTACCCTCTTAGATGTCTCTTAATTTTTGTTTTTGTACTTCATAGCTCATATTTATCCTTTGTATTTTTGTCAAAGGTCACTATCTTTGACTCCATTTAAAATCCATGGTTTTTCCTGTAGAATTACATTCAAGTGTTCAGAATAAGTTATTCATGGTTGCAAATGTAATTATTTACTTTTTTGGAATATTATATTTTTAGATCTCCTCCCACTTAAAATAGAAATTGCAAGGTCTTTTGTTGTCTTTGCTTTGATGTCTTGATACTTGAACTAGTTTTTTTCCATTTTCTTGCAGATTTTTTAAAAACATGGATCTCTGGATTTTAGTTATGACTAAACTTTCCTTTTGGTTTAATTATCAATATGTTGATGACTTTTAGAAAAGTATACACATACCTACATGTCTATATATGTATACATACATATGTGCATGTGCATAATACATACATATAACATATATAAATCTATATAGCTCCAGTTGTGATATCAATCATAAGCATTTTCCTGTGTTTTTACTTGTCCATAGAATATTTCAAAGTGAATGTTCCATAGGCATCTCAAATTCACCATTTACAAAATGCAGTTCATTATCATTGGACCCAAACTCATCCTTTGCCCACTTATTATTTCTATTGAGGATACCGCCACTCTTATGTTCTTTCTGATCTTGACTATCTTCCATTCCTAATTATTTACTCTCTCATCCCAGATATCTAAAAACTTTCAAAATGATGATGTTTCTAAACCTACAATATTTCTAACATCTCTTCTTTCCTTTCATACACCCATCATTCTAGTTCAGTGCTATCACTTCTCATCTGGACTATTTCAATACCCTCTTAATGGGTCCCCATACTTTAGTGTCTCCCTTCTCCAACCCATCCTTCATTTAGCTAACAAAATGATTTTTTTTCTAAAACATGGGTTTGAGCATGCATGTTGCTGCCTTACAAAAAAAATTTTCAATGGCTGTCTTCGAGTGCTAAGATCAAATATAGTCTCATATGAATCATTTAAACAGCCACAAACTTGCCTCAACTTTTGTATTATTACTTTCCATTATATATACAGTGAATTGCCCCAGTTGTTTTTTTTATTGTTTCTTATAAAAATATTCTACTTTTTAATCTCCATAACTTTATACTGGTTATATAAATCCCCATATTTGGAAGTCATTCTCTCCTTAACTGATTTCTAAAATTGATAGCTTTCTGCAACACTTATCTCAAGCTCTACTTCTTTAAGAAGACTTCTGTGAACCACACTCCTAGCTAATAGTGCCTCCCACCTATCTCACCAAATTAGATCTATTTTGTGTATACTTATACATTGATTCTCTGGCTAAATGGTGAACTCCTGGAAGAAATGAACTGTTTGACTTGTGCCTCTATATGCCTAATGCCTTGCTAAATATGTAAAACAAAGTAGGTGCTTAATGATAATATGTGAAATAAAACCCTAAAATAATACATTAAAACTAACCAATAATGTTGCAAATGTTTTTTTTTTTTTTTTTGGTCAATTAAGACACTTAAGGGGGAAATAATAATGGTGTATCATGCAAAGAGTTGTTGTTAGGGTGAAATGAGACAGTGTATATAACAAACTATACACATAACAACTGTTACTATTATGTAGTATGCTGATTTAAGAATAATGTTATCCCTGTATATGCCTTGATCCACAGAGAACATCCCTTTGGACAAATGCTACCTTAATCCCTGAATACTGAATAGGATTTAAACAGAAATCCATTAAAATAAGTGCTTCTAATAAGTCATTTTTTCCCATTACTAGAAGGGCAAAACTAGTTTTGCAACCATGAGAAAAATTATAATCTTAGCTCTGCTACTTACTATCTGTGTGACCTTACATGAATTACTAACCTCCTCTTCACTTCTATTTTCTTCATCTGTAAAATGAGGAACTTGGAATAATTGTGCTCTAAGGTCACTTCCAGTTCTACATCTAGAATCTTGTGAGGTTGGTATTTTTTCCCTTCCATGGTAGTTTCTTTCTCCTAGGAAAGTTATCTAGTTAGGATGGCACAGAGCCTGAGAATCTCTGTGTAATGAGTCAGCAGGAGGTTCTGTGGGCCAAGATAGGAGGTAAGGCAGGGTGACTCATGTGAATTTGCATCACTGCCCCATGGACAGCTAGTACAGTCTGAGTCACATAAGTGAACAAGAGCAAAAACAAAGCCCCACAAATAAAAAATCAAAAGACATTATCACGTACAAGGCCTGGAGAGCTAGAACAAAGATGAGAGACCAGTACAGATTAACTCCTTGGTTTTTACACAAAAGAAATCAGTGACCTGAAGACATTTGCCCCAAATTCCACAGGGCAGCTGCAGAATCAACATAATTCTCAAACCTGGATCCTTCAAGTGTCATTTCCAAGGTTCTTCCCTGACATATAATGCTGCTACTCATAGCAGAATAAGATCTCTACAAAACCTCAAAAAAGATAGTCCAAGACCAAAGTTAGCCTCATGCTGATTTTTTCAAGGCCCTATTGAAAAGTCTAATATCTCATCAAAAGGAAGGAACAAGGCAAAGTAGATCCAGGAGAACAGCTTATTTGGAGTGGCTGTGCCAAGGCCTAAATAATACACAGGAGAACTTTTCATCCTTAGGAAAAGAGCAGGCCTTTAAGGCTCATAAGAATAATGTGATCTTTGTTGATCTTCTTTGTAAATGCTAGAAGCTGCCTGTGGATGCAATCCTCAGCCATCATCTTCTCCTCCTCTTCCTTCTCCTCCTCCTCCTCTTCTTCTTCTTCCTCTTCCTCCTTCTCCTCCTCCTCCTCTTCTTCCATCTCTTCCTCCTCCTTCTCCTCCTCCTCTTCTTCCTCTTCTTCCTCCTCCTCAAACTCCTCTTCCTGTCCCTCTTCTTCCTCTCCTCCTCCTAATCCTCTTCCTCCTCCCCTTCTTTTCCTCCTCCTCTTGTTCTTCCTCCTTCTCCTCCCTCTTCTCCTCTTTCTCCTCCTCCTTTTCCTCTTCCTCCTCACTATTTCCCCTTCAAGCCATACTACTAACACCCCAAAATGGGGAAAATATATTTATTTGTAACCTGGAAGGTTTAAGCCCACAATAAAGCAAAAAATTAAGCCAAAGGAAAAAAGCAAGTTCAAATTGGAAAATGCTACTGGGAAAGGGGAGAACACATGAGAGAGACTGCAGCCTATGAATTACTCTGTCTCTTACAAATCTAGAATAATTCCTTGTACATATCAGTTGATACATATCTGTTGAATAAATAAAGATAGGGACAGTTAAATTTTTTACTTCCACCTTTAAAAGAGAATAAATAATAAAATGTCATGTTTAGAGTGGGTGATAAGATGAGGGAAGCTGATGAACAGAAATTACAAGTCTAGTTTCACCCTTTGGCTCCTAAAGCTATAGAAAAGTGGAATCTGTAGAAGCAAAAACAGCTGCCACTATATTCCCATTCCCCATCCCAAAAAGGAGACTGGAACATTTGAATATAGGGCATATTTCACACTTGGTTTGGGATAGTTAAATGTTCAGTTCCATAAAGCTGAATATTTTGGTATATCAGGATCACTTTCAGAATATCTTTCTTGCTCATTTTAATTTCTTTTTAACAAATGTTTGACCAGAAAGATCATTGAATTTATCATCAAAAGACCTAGTGCCAGATCTCAGTTGAGATACCTGAGATAACTTTAGACAAAATCATTTCTCTCTTCAATATTGTCCTCTATAAAATGGGGTGGGTTGGGGAAGATTGGATTGGACAATATCAAAGGTGTCTTTTAGTTCTGAATCCTGTAATCCTGGGAACTTCTTAGAAAGGAATTTGTAAAGTTGCATTTAAATAAAAAGAAATGAAATATGTTTGCCTTCTTACAAGTAGAACAGAGAACCACACTCATGAAAGAGGTAGACTGGAAAGGAGTCTGCAACTCTGGATTTTAGACATATTTTGTGTTTTGTGGTTAATTAATATGAAATAATCTTAATGCTATTTACCTTGGCTCAATCCAATTTCCTTGTATAAAATGCATTCTCTTTTCATTTCTGAAAGCTCAGAGAATGCTTGACTCTCTTCAATGCTTAACTCTTTTGCTCCCTCCTACACATGACCTTTCCCCATTTCCTAGTTGGTAATGCTTTTCTATTATGAAAGACTTTGTCTTTACTCATCTTCCTGCCCTTATATAAAGTTAGTTCTTTGAGGGCAGGGGCTCTATTGTCAGTTGAACTGAATTATAATGAAAAAGAAATCTGATTGATGGGAGAGTTGGGGAGTAGAAATCAGACCTTTTGTTATTCAAGGCCAGAGTTCTTTCTTCTCTTAAGTAGATGTATGTGGGAAATTCCAGTATTTACTGGAGATATTCAAGATTTTCAAAGCTTCCCAGCCAGTATAAATTTAAGTGGAATCAAATATTTTCATTACTTTCCCCTGGAAATGAGAAATTATGTTGAAACAAGACTTTACCTAGCTAATATGCAATTGCAATTTCAGAATATGATATTGAGAATTTTGAAATTCAATTCTTTCTTTCCCAGCAGTACTCAAATTTGTCCAAGACAGTATGATTTTACTGAATGGTGTTTTGAAGTAATTTAGGATGCAGTTCATAGTGAGGGAAAGGGTTTTGAGCTCTAGGTATATTTTGGCTGGTTATTTACAAGGGTTCTTTTTTCTTCTTTTCAACACAAGCAATTGTTGTGTTGCCATTAAAGTATCACCATGCTTTTCAGATCATTTGACTTTCCTTCCTGTTTTGTCATCCTGAACATAGGGATTGGTTTTCAGACATGAGTCATCAGGACCAAATTGCTCTGAAGCATTCTTTAGGATTCTTAGGTATATTACACTTTATTAGAACAATAATCTACTTTACATTATTGTGTTCTTGTGAACAATTGTCTAACCAAATAATTTCAGGAAAGGAAAGTCATATTAGACATTAATTATAGCAATAGGCTATCTGAGAGAAGAGATGATTTTCATTGGAGGAAAAAAAAAACAGTTCTCAGCATGATCCCTGTTTATGTAGTTTTGTGCCTATGATTTAGAAACACATCCTGAATGTAAAAGCAATACTTCTTCATTTCTTTGGTAAATGAGGTTTTATTTATAATAGATAAAGTAAAGAACGAAATGAACTTGATGCCTGAATTGCTGCTCCTCATCTTTGTAGTAGATTGCAATGGAAAAGATCTTTTCTTTTGCATGAATTACACAAAATTCTGTACCTAAGACAATCTTATTTCCAAATGAAAAAATCTTATGTATTTTATTCTGAAATTAAGAAATAAAATATTTCTAGAACAGAAGGAAAAGATGATTGTATATGAAATTGCAAATCTGTTATGTACAACTTGCTATTATATGTGTGTATGTGGTACTTGTATATGTTATTGTATAACTTTTTTCATTTTTTGTTTTCTCAACCCTAGAGATAGGTACAATTAGTCATATATTCATATATGTATATTCATATATATGTATATTCATACATATTCATATATATGTAAAATAATTCTGTACATATTTCTGTTTATCAGTTCTTTCTCTAGATGCAAATTTGTAATTAATTTGGGTGTTGTGTTTATAATAGAGTGACTTAGTCACTCAATATTGTTCTTTTTAAATTTAAATTTATTTATTTAATATTTTCACCCAATTACATTTAAAAAATGTTTCTTTACATTTTTTAAACTTTTTAGTTTCAGGCTCTCTTCCTCATTCCCATCCCCAAACCCCATTAAAAAGCCACATATTAAGTCATGCAAAACATTTACATGAAAGCCATGTTGTGAAAGAAAACATAGATTTTCCACTCTACTAAAAAAAAAAAAAAACTCAAGAAAAATAAAGTTGAGAGACAGAAACAGAGAATATGCTTCAATCTATATTGAGACAATCAGTTCCTTCTCTGGGTATGGATAGGATTTTTCATCATAAATTTTTCAAAGTAATCATGGATCATTGTACTGCTGAGAATAGCAGTCTATTTATATCTGATCATCCCAGAACATTGCTGTTACTTTGCTTGAGTTCATGAAGGACTTTCCAGGATTTTTTCTGGGAGCATCCTGCTCATCATTTCTCATAGGACAATAATATTCTGTCACAAACACATACCATAATTTCAAAAATCCCTTTTGAGCTCTTTCATGGCCTGAGACTAACTTTTATTTTTATTGGAGACTTTCATTGTGGGAGCTTTGACTTTGTTATGATCTCCTGATTGTGTGATTTGCTCTTCCTTGTCATCATAGTAACTTTCTATGCTCAGAAATTGTTTTCTATTGTTTGCTCATTTTCCTTGCCTATTACTTGACTTTTAACTCTTTGTTAAAGTAGGACTGTGCTTCCATGGTGGAGGATACAATGTCCCAAGTTTCAGGGGTTTTGTGCACCTTCTTTCAGAGATGCTTTTGGAGCCCTGACCTTAAGCACTCTTTTTTGTCTTGGAATTGTTAGGAGTGTTTTTGTCCCACTGTAGTTATAAAACCCAGTATAATAGAGCAACAGAGACTGGCCTCAACACTAGTCACCACCACCATTGCCCACACCCATTCCTGCTGTGCTGGTTTCCTCTCACCCTACTGACAAACCTTTTCTGCCAATCTTCCCAGTCGTCTTTGGTCTTTTTGTGCTGAGAGGTCTAAAAACACCAGGACTGCTGGCCCTGCTTTGCTGACAGTGGGATGGGGTCTGTGCTGGTATGACCTGTGCTGAGATTGCATGCTGGATGCCCACCCTGTTACCACAAACCTTTACTGCTTTCAAGTAATTTTCTGTGACTCTGGGCTGAGAGGTCTGGAAGAAACCAGTACTGGTGCTGATTCAGAGGTCCCTAGGCTAATTCCTGTTTTGCTAGTAAGGGCTGGGACTAGGGGTGTGTTGTGGTTTGCAATGGAACTGCACACTGGATTGCCACCCTGATGTCACAGACCTGCTGATTTTGTAAGTTGTCTATGACTGGAAAATATTCTGCTCTATCTTTTTGTGTCTTCTGATGCTCTAAAATTTTTTAGAGTCATTATTTAAAGAATTTGGGTAAGTTTGGTAAAGAGGTTGGGTAATTTCCTGCCTTTACTCTGTTATGTTGGCTCCCCAAAATTGTTCTTAAGACATCTCAAGGTAATAATGATTATATAATGACGTTGATGTGTAAGAAACAAGTTATAGAGTAAAGTTGAAATTATGAGGAAGGTAAAAGGTAAAAGCCTAAGACTATTTGGTCAAACTTCTTGATCCAGACTTTTAATCTGGGGCTGTCATGACTGTCTTTTAAAAAACATTTCTCTAATAATTATGATTTCATAAAGATAAAGAGGGAACCCCTTCCTTTCTCTTCACAATTTTGGTATTGCTATTAATTTTAAGGGACTTTTCTACATGAAACAGAGCCTGTATTCCACAGTCTATCTCAGAGCCACCAAAATGAAAATAAAAACAAAAACAAATTTAAGACTGAAAATATAGGCAGTCCCTAAATTAGAAGTATTCAACTCTTAATTGAGCCATATATATGGATATGTTTTGGAACTGTAAGAATACAGAACCCTCTTTCTCACTCTTTGTGAGGGCTAATTGCCTTTTTGCCCTTAACTACCTTGAGAATGACAGTCCTAGGGAAGTTTCTTCTTTCTGAAGTAGTGACAAAACTTCACAAGTTCATGGTACATATAGATATGATATAGACATATATCATCTCTCTATATATCTATATCTTTCTGTCTTTATCTATCTATAAACATACATACATACATACACACATATACATCTCTGTCTCTCTATCTCTATCTCTGTCCCTGTTTGTCTTTCTGTGTCTCTGTGTCTGTCTGTCTCTGTCTTTCTTCCTAACCCTGTACCTCTCTCCTCCTCCCCCTTCATGCTCCTAAATGTATGTGCATATGGATATTGGTGGTAATGGTAATGATTATGTTCTCAGAATCCCTGGTTGTAATTCAACATATATTGTCCTTTTTTGATAAATTCTGTCCAGTGGTTAGAAATGGCCAGGGTGGTACTTTTAATACGAATACATCAATAGAGTTTTCTGGGTTGATCTGAGAACTTTACCCATATGGCTTACATTGCTTCTATAGAAAAAAAATCACAAATGATCAAATTATAAATGCATATAACTTGTTTACCACCTGAATATTGCCCATTTGCATTTTATTATCTCTATGATCTGCTTGTCTAGTTCTTATTGACAATTTAGGTTATATGTTCTTAAATACCAACATTAAAATTCTAAGGTTTGCTTTCCCAGGAGCTCAAAACAGGTAACAACTCATTAGACCCCACTGTGCCCTGTGGGACACAGGCAAGAAGAGACATAGAAATGGAAAGAAGGAATTACAGTAAATAAATTGACATAAGGATTCTGTCCTTTAAAAGTATATTGAATCTTGAGCGATTTTTGTTTTTCTTTGCTCCTTATTTCTATCAATGGCAACATTATTTACTTAGTTTCCTATACCTGAAAGATTGGCATTGTCTTTGACTCTTCCCTCTGGTATATTCTTTGCCTATATTACTCCTAGAGTCCTGATGATTCCAATTCCACAAGATTTCACACATACTATTCTTCCTTTCTTTCCTTATTGCTACAATTCCAGTGCAAGTCCTCATTACTACCAGCATGGGATGTTATGTGGTCTCCTATCTACTCTTTTGGTTTTGAATCTTCTTCCTTCATTTCCAAAGGGATCACTGTAACATTAAACTTTCTTATGTACTGATCTATTCTTTTGCTCTACCTCCTAAGTATATCTCTATCACTTACTGAATAATAGTCTGTAGGACCATTAATTTTGGTGACTCATAGTCCTTAGTGTGTCTTTCAGAGTCCTCCAGCACTCTGCAGAATCACCTCATTTTACTCTCTATACTAAACTCTATAGTTGAGTTGCTCATACTTTAAAAGCTGGCTCATATGCCAATTCTACTAAAAAGATTTTCTGATCTTTCTCAACCAGTAGTTCTAAACCTTATTTTGATATTATAGACCTCTCTCAGAAGAGTGTTTTTAGATATATAAAACCAAGTACATACAATTACAAAGGAAACTAATTATGTTAAAATGTAGTTGTCAAAATCTTAAAATAAAAGTTTATAAAACCTGTTTTTCCTCTATCTAAAATGTTAAAAAAATACTTTGTGCCTCTAATATATTTATCATGCATTATTTTGTAATAATAATATTTTTGTAATATTTAATAGTTATTTTTTGATCATATCTTACCAGTATACAAAAATTTCCAAAAGGGATTATGTCTTGTACACCCTTTGTAGCTCATCCAGGGTCTATTTTAAAGAGCCCAGTGCTTTGTATACAGCAGATGCTTAAAAATGCTTGTGGAAGTGAATTTCTGCAAAGATAACATTGCTGTTGGTTGCTAAACTATTGCACAAATGAGACCAGCGGTTTGCTGGCACCTAAATATAAACTTGTAAGATGTTGAATTAGTGTAGTATTAATATCAGATTTAAAATCTAGAATTATGAATTCAGCATTCTGGAGAAAGCTCCAGGCATAGGATTTCTATATGGGGATACTCTACTGTACTGTTCTGAAATGGGATGACCTTTTTTTTTTTTCTACCAGCACCAAATCTAGAATTATTTTTGTACTTTAGCAACAGAAAGATCTGCCTGGTTTTCCCTGACAGACTCAAATCTTAGAATTAGGACATATTAATTCATTCACAGGAATGTTGTCAAAGTTCTGCCTGATCAGGCAGCCTCTGTAGCAATATTTCTTGGAGGAGGTACCTTGTTAGTTTAACTAGACATATTCATGTTGCTAAACCAGTAGGGTTCACAACAAGTTCCTGTTCACACATGATCAATTTGAAAAGTTAAAAGCAGCAAATTCTTTCTCACTAATTAGGTACAAAATATTCCAGCTGTCAGACACTCACACAAACATATATAAATACACATATACAAACACACACATATCACACATATATATATACATATATGTGTGTGTGTGTGTGTATGTATATATATATATAAACTTTATGGAATTTCATCACCTTTCACTTGGAATTTGAAAAATGAAAGAGATAATTCAGAGGCTATGTTGAGATTTTATTTAGGAGTTTGTGAAGAAATTTGTGGATTTTCATTTTTTTAAATTTTATTTTTTTTATTTTATTATAGCTTTTTATTTACACGATATATGCATGGGTAATTTTTTTAACACTGACCCTTGCAAAACCTTCTGTTCCAACTTTTCCCCTCCTTCCCCCCACCCCCTCTCCTAGATGGCAGGTAGACTCATACATGTTAAATATGTTAAAGTATATGTTAAATACAATATATGTATGCATATCCATACAGTTATTTTGCTGCACAAGAAAAATAGGACTTAGACATAAGGTAAAAATAACTTGAGAAGGAAATCAAAAATGCAAGTAGATAAAAACAGAAGGAGTAGAAATATGCTATGTTGTGGTTCATAGTCATTTCCCATAGTTCTTTCCCTGGGTGTAGCTGGTTCTTTTCATAATTGAACAAATGGAACTGATTTGATTCATCTCATTGTTGAAGAGAGCCATGTCCATCAGAATTGATCATCATATGGATTTTCATTTTAGATACAATAGGCCAACTTTCAGCAGTGAAGTTTTGTTAGTAAAAAGTTAGTAGTAGTTGATTTTATTTAGTTTCAATTTTTATTCTTTATTATATCTGTGATTTCTTTAATATATGCAAGTTCCAAGACAAAAAAATCTCTCTAGCAATGCAGATTAGTACTTGCTTTGCAATCACTAATCTTAAAAGAGTTGCCTAAGCATGGAGAGCTTAAATGATTTATCTTGCTAGATAATACAATCAGTATGTGTTAAAAGTAGAATTTGAATCCATATCTTCTTGACTCCAAAAGGCACCTTGCTTTCTGTTATAATCCATTGCTATCATGGATTATTCTGTCCTTTAAAATAAATGTATTTTTCCTTAAGAAAAAAAACATCTTTTTTCTCAATATTCAGTCAAGTAAAACAAGTTTCCACATTGGTTATAGCTTAAAAAAAAAGATTATGTTTCAATCTTCATCTTAAGGCCATCGCCTCTCTGTTAACAAGTGAAGAACATACTTCATCACTGATCCTCTGGAATCATATTTGGTTATGTGTGATTCAGACAGCATTTAATAAAAAGCTGGAGAGATCTAGAAGCAAAGTTTATTATACGATCTCGTGAGAATTAGGCGTTCCACCCTTGGAGCAGACAATCGAAGGGAGAAAGCGCTGTAGGGGGCAGGGTCAACTACTTTTTTTTTTTTTTTTAAATAGCCTTTTATTTACAGGATATATGCATGGGTAACTTTACAGCATTAACAATTGCCAAACCTCTTGTTCCAATTTTTTGCCTCTTACCCCCCTATCCCCTCCCCTAGATGGAAGGATGACCAGTAGATGTTAAATATATTAAAATATAAATTAGATACACAATAAGTATACATGACCAAAACGTTATTTTGCTGTACAAAAAGAATAAGACTCTGAAATATTGTATAATTAGCTTATGAAGGAAATCAAAAATGCAGGTGGGCATAAATATAGGGATTGGGAATTCAATGTAATGGTTTTTAGTCATCTCCCAGAGTTCTTTTTCTGGGCATAGCTGGTTCAGTTCATTACTGCTCCATTGGAAATGATTTGGTTGATCTCGTTGCTGAGGATGGCCTGGTCCATCAGAACTGGTCATTATATAGTATTGTTTTTTTTTTTTATTTAATAGCCTTTTATTTACAGGATATATACATGGGTAACTTTACAGCATTAACAATTGCCAAACCTCTTGTTCCAATTTTTCACCTCTTACCCCCTACCCCTCCCTAGATGGCAGGATGACCAGTAGATGTTAAATATATTAAAATATAACTTAGATACACAATAAGTATACCCTGACCAAAACGTTATTTTGCTGTACAAAAAGAATCAGACTCTGAAATATTGTACAATTAGCTTATGAAGGAAATCAAAATGCAGGTGTGCATAAATATAGAGGATTAGAATTCAATGTAATGATTTTTAGTCATCTCCCAGAGTTCTTTTCTGGGTATAGCTAGTTCAGTTCATTACTGCTCCATTAGAAATGATTTGGTTGATCTCGTTGCTGAGGATGGCCTGGTCCATCAGAACTGAGTCATCATCTAGTATTGTTGTTGAAGTATATAATGATCTCCTGGTCCTGCTCATTTCACTCAGCATCAGTTCGTGTAAGTCTCTCAGGCCTTTCTGAAATCATCCTGTTGGTCATTTCTTACAGAACAGTAATATTCCATAATATTCATATACCACAATTTATTCAGCCATTCTCCAACTGATGGACATCCATTCAGTTTCCAGTTTTAACCACTACAAAAGGGCTGCCACAAACATTCGTGCACATACAGGTCCCTTTCCCTTCTTTATAATCTCTTTGGGATATAATCCCATTAGTAACACTGCTGGATCAAAGAGGTATGCACATTTTGATAACTTTTGAGCATAGTTCAAACTACTCTCCAAAATGGTTGGATTCGATTCACAACTCCACCAACAATGCATCAATGTTCCAGTTTTCCGCATCCCCTCAAAAATCATCATTATTTTTCCTGTCATCTTAGCCAATCTGACAGGTGTGTAGTGGTATCTTAGAGTTGTCTTAATTTGTATTTCTCTGATTAATAATGACTTGGAGCATCTTTTCATATGACTAGAAATAGTTTCAATTTCTTCATCTGAGAATTGTCTCTTCATATCCTTTGACCATTTTTCAATTGGAGAATGGCTTGATTTTTTATAAATTAGAGTTAATTCTCCATATATTTTGGAAATGAGGCCTTTATCAGAACCTTTGACTGTAAAAATATTTTCCTAGTTTATTGCTTCCCTTCTAATCTTGTCTGCATTAGTTTTGTTTGTACAAAAACTTTTCAGTTTAGTATAATCGAAATTTTCTATTTTGTGATCAGTAATGATCTCTAGTTCTTCTTTGGTCATAAAGACCTTCCCCTTCCACAGGTCTGAGAGGTAAACTATCCTGTGTTCCTCTAATTTATTAATAATTTCATTCTTTATGCCTAGGTCATGAACCCATTTTGACCTTATCTTGGTGTACAGCGTTAAGTATGGATCAATGCCTAGTTTCTGCCATATTAGTTTCCAATTTTCCCAGCAATTTTTATCAAACAGTAAGTTCTTATCCCAAAAGCTGGGATCTTTGGGTTTGTCAAAGACTAGGTTGCTATATTTGTTGACTGTTTTATCCCTTGAACCTAATCTATTCCACTGATCAACTAATCTATTCCTTAGCCAATACCAAATAGTTTTGGTAACTGCTGCTCTATAATATAATTTTAGATCTGGTACAGCTAAGCCACCTTCATTTGATTTTTTTTTTCATTAATTCCCTTGAAATTCTTGACCTTTTGTTTTTCCATATGAACTTTGTTGTTATTTTTTCTAGGTCATTAAAATAGTTTTTTGGGACTCT
The DNA here is from genome assembly GCF_902635505.1 of Sarcophilus harrisii. Lineage (NCBI taxonomy): Eukaryota > Metazoa > Chordata > Mammalia > Dasyuromorphia > Dasyuridae > Sarcophilus > Sarcophilus harrisii. Next base: position 567,453,143 of record NC_045427.1, on the reverse strand, counting down.
GATTGGTATAGCGCTAAATAAATAGATTAGTTTAGGTAATATTGTCATCTTTATTATATTTGCTCGCCCTATCCAAGAGCATTTAATATTTTTCCAATTGGTTAGATCAGACTTAATTTGTGTGAAAAGTGGTCTGTAATTTTGCTCATAAAGTTTCTGATTTTCCCTTGGCAGATAGATTCCTAAATATTTTATAGGGTCAACTGCTTTTTAACCCCAACGCAAATACCCCCTCCCACCACTGACCCTCATCCTTATTGGCTGAGGATCTTACATTCTAAACGCAGGAACTACCCAAGAAATTGAACTTGACCAATAAGTACATAGTTGTCCATATTTGACCTAAACAGAAAGACACTGATATCATAGGAGGGTAACAAGGGGACTTAAGTATGCCTTTGACTTGATGCCTAAAGTCTTTCAGGCCTACTCCAACTCTGAAATAGATGAAGCCTTACTCAATTTTCACAACTGTCTTGAAAGATCTCACCTCATCTCGTTCAGTTATTATAGTGATGAGAGTTCTTAAATTTGTCATAATCATTTATCATTCCAATGCTGTTATTATTGTATACATCGTTCTTCTAGTTCCATACATTTCACTCTGCATCCATTAATATATATCTTTCTAGGTTTTTCTGAAACTGCTTTTTTCATCATAACTTACAATATAATAGTATTACATTGTATTCATATATGATAATTTGTCCAACCATTCCCCAACTGATGAATATCTTATTTTTTTCCAGTTCTTTTATACTACAAAAGTATTGTTATGTATATTTTTGTACATATGGATCCTTTGCCTTTTTCTTCATTTTCTTTCTAGTATTGGGTCAAAGGGAATGTGTAGTTTAGTAACTTTTGAATATAGTTCTAACTTGTTTTCCAGAATCACTTGGCTAGTGCATTAAAGTACTTGTTTTCCTACAGTATTTCCAAAATTACCATATTCCTTTTTTTCATCTTTGCCTATCTGGTGAATGTGGGTTGCTTTAATTTGAATTTCTCTAATTATTGGTAATGAAGGAATGCTTTTTATATGAATATTGATAGCTTGGAGCTCTTCCTTAAAAAAATAGCCTGTTCATATTCTATGATCATTTGTTAATTGTCATCTAGCTCTTGTTCTTTTACATTTGAATGAGTTCTTTACATATCTTGTTCAAAGAATCTTCCCCAATTATTTGTTTCCCTTATACTTTTAGCTGCATTGGTTTTATTTAAGCAAAACCTTTTCAATTTCATGTCACTAAAATTGTTATTTTATCTTCTCAAATTCTCTTGTTTTGTGTCATCACAAATTTTTACATTATTCATAGAAGAGAAGGGCAATTTCTTCCTTTTTCCTCTAATTTATTTATATCACTTTGTGTCTGTCATACATCTGTTTCAAGCTTATTTTGGTATAAAGTGTAAGCTGTTGGTCTATACCATATTTTTGCTGGACTCCTATCTAGTTTTCCAGCAGTTTTTTTTTTCCAAAAGATTTTTTTTGGGGGTTTTTACCTCTGTAGCTGGGACTTGGAGATTTATCAAATATTAGGTTACTATGTTCATTTGCTTCTATATGTTACATACTCAATCTTACATTAATTGACCTCTCTCTCTCAATCTGCTTTGTAGAATAGTTTAAGATTTGATACTGCATGATCCCCTTCATTGCCACTTTTAAAAATATTAAAAAGTTACTTTCATGATTACTGCTTTGTAGGATAGTTTGAGATTTGATACTGCCTGATCCCCTTTTAAAAATATTTCTCAGACTTCCGGCCAAGATGGCAGTGAGGAGGCACACAGCTGTGTAAGCTCCGCATTTTCTCTCAGAATCCATCTCATTACAAGCCTCTGAATTAATGCCTGACTGAAAAAAAACCCCACAAACAGTTACCAAGAGAAGCCATCCTTGTGATTCGACAGGAAAGGTCTGTTTTTGCTTGAGGGCGGGACAGTTTTAGATCGGGCACAGGCTGAGGGCGGGGCGCAGAGCCTGCAGGCGCTCACAGCCAATCAGACGGAGGGTTGGGGAGATCTCAGCCCTTTCTGATGGGAGGCTTCACTACAGGATTGGATCTTTGCCCTGGAGCAAGTCAGTAGCCCAGCAGAAAGCTAAAAACACCGGGGTGAAAAACCCCCAAACAGTGGAGTTCCTTGGGACGGCCACCCCCTCCCCAAGCATCTAGCACACCCTCAGAATCTCAGAGCCGGGCAGCACAGTCCTGCTAGTGCCCCGCCCCCCTCAGTCTGTAGAGGAACTGTAATCCACCAGCCCCTCCCAAAAAACAGATTCCATTTGGGGTTTTTTCCTTTTTTTCTTTCTATTTGTCTCTGATTCTTCTCTAAAAATGAGCAAAAAAGTTAAAAGGACTTTTAAGATACACTTTTATGGACAGAGAACAGACTCTAAATCCAGGGGACTAAAAACAAATTATCTCCAGATGAATCCCCAAGGAGGAGATCATCTGTTCCTCAACAGATGAATCCATAAAAAAATTAAAAAAGGCCTCCAAAAGAACTAGAAGAAAAATGGGAAAAAGGAGAGGGAGGCTTCAAAGAGTCTGGAGAAGTCATCTCACCATTTAAAGATAAAGTGGATAAAAGAAATCAAACCTTGAAAAAATAGGATTTGAATGGAAACAGAAAATAGCTCACTAAAGAATAAAATTGGCAAAATGGAAAAATTCCATAGAACAAATTGGACAATTGAAAAAGATATAAAAAAGTATGAAGAAAACATTATTGAAAATCAGAAAATAGAACAAATGGAATTGAATGACTTGAGGAGACAAGAAGAATCAGCAAAGCAAAAACCAAAAAACCAACAATGGAGAAAATGTGAAATCCTGGGGAAAACAAAGACCCTGGAAAACAGTTTGGAGAACAATCTGAAAATTTTGGACTCCCGAAAAATGATAAAAAAGAGCCTGGACACTATTTTCCGGAAATTATCAAAGGAACCCGAAGTCGCAGAGGGTAAAATAGACTTGAAAGGATTCATCGATACCCACTGAAAGGATCCAAAATCAAAACACCAAGAAATATGTGGCCAAAGCCAGAACCCCAAACAAAGGAAAAATAACTCCAAGCTGCAGAAAACCCAATTCAAATATAGAGGAGCCACAATAGGATCACCCAAGATCTAGCACATCCACATTAAAAGTCAAAGGGCCTGGGTATGATATCGAAGGCTAATGAACTCAGTAAGCAACCAAAAATAACACCAGCCAGAAGAGCATCTTTTCCAGGGGAAGAAGATGGCTTCAACAAAATAATAATTTCCTACTTTTGGTGAAAAACAGAACAACAAAAGTTTGATTGCAAATATAGAACTCAAAAAACCTAAAAAGGTAAAAAGAAATCTTGGGGCTATATTTCTGCTGTAAAGATTATAAAAATGCATGTATACCTTGTTCTAAAATTAAATGGAAAGGACATTGTACAGCAAAAGGTAAAAATTTTGGGGTCATTTAAAGAACAAAAGGAAACCTTTATATCTGAAGAAAGAAAGGGGGAAGAAAAGGGGAAAGGAATTTAAGAAAAAAGCAGAAGGGAATGAAACGTGAGGGAAAGGAGTAAATGGGGGGAGGGATCAAAAGGGCTGTGAGAAACAAGTGGGTTCCAAGTTTTCCTGGGAAGGGGTAGGGAAAAGGGGGAAAAAGCAAAAATATTAGGTGGAAGTAATTTTAAAACCATAAATGTGAACGGGGTAAACTCCCCATGAAGGGAAGCGATTAGCAGAATGGATTAAAACCAGAATCCACAATATGTTTTTACAGGGCCAACCTGAAGCAGGGAGATCATGGGAATAAAGGTAAAAGGATAGGCAAAATTTACTATGCTTCAGGTGAAGTAAAAAGAGGGGTAGCCATCCTGATTCAGATCAAGCAAAAAAATTGATCTAATTAAAGAGATAAGGAAGGGCACTATTCTTCTAAAAGGGTAGCACAAATAATGAAACAATATCAATATTAAACATATATGCCCAAATGGTAACATCTAAATTCTTAAAAAGAAATTGAGAGCTGCAAGAAGAAATGAAGAAAACATAATGGGGATCCAACCTTAACCTCAGAATTGATAAATCAAATCCAAAAAATAAGAAAGAAGTCAAAGAGGTAAAATAGAATATAGAAAAGTTAGATATGATAACCCTGGGAAAACAAAAGTACACTTTCTTTTTCAAGTTCATGGAACCATACAAAAATAGAAAATATTGGGACATAAAATCTCAAACTCAAATGTAAGGCGAAATGTAAATGGATCCTTTATCCTTTTCAGACCACAATGCAATAAAAATTACACCAACAAAAAGCCAAGGAAAGTAGACCAAAAAATAATTGGAAACTAAATAATTATACTAAAGAATGATTGGGTGAAACAGCAAATCATAGACATAATTTAACTTCACGAAAATGACAATAATGAACATCTATAAAATGTGTGGGATGCAGCCAAAGCGGTAATAAGGGAAAATTTCAATCTCTGACTTACTTGAAAAGTAAAAAAAGAAGGTCAACAAATTGGTTGCAACTAAAATGCTAGAAAAGGAACTAATTAAAACTCCCAGTCAAACACTAAACTTGAAATTCTAAAAATAAAAGGAGAGATCAATAAAATTGAAAGTAAAAAAAAACTATTGAATTAATTAATAAAACTAAGAGTTGGTTCTATGAAAAAAACCAACAAAATAGACAAACCCTTAGTAAATCTGATTAAAAAATGGAAAGAGGAAAATCAAATTGTTAGTCTTAAAAATTAAAAGGGAGAACTTGCCACTACTGAAGAGGAAATTAGAGCAATAATTAGGAATTACTTTGCCCAACTTTATGGCAATAAATTCGACAACTTAAATGAAATGGAAGAATACCTTAAAAAATATAGCTTGCCCAGATTAACAGAAGAAGTAAATATCCTAAATAGTCCTATCTTAGAAAAAGAAATAGAACAAGCCATTAACCAACTCCCTAAGAGTCCTGGTCCCCAGGACCAGATGGATTTACATGTGAATTCTACCAAACATTTAAAGAACAATTAACCCCAATGCTATATAAACTATTTGAAAAAATAGGGACTGAAGGAGTCCTACCAAACTCCTTTACGACACAGACATGGTACTGATACCTAAACTAGGTAGGCTGAAAACAGAGAAAAGAAAATTATAGACCAATCTCTCTAATGAATATTGATGCTAAAATCTTAAATAAAATATTAGCAAAAGATTACAGAAAATCATTCCTAGGATAATACACCATGACCAAGTAGGATTTATACCAGGAAAGCAGGGCTGGTTCAATATTAGGAAAACTATTAGCATAATTGACTATATCAATATGCAAACTAACAAAAACCGTATGATCATTTCAATAGATGCAGAAAAAGCATTTGATAAAATCCAATATCCATTCCTAATAAAAACACTTGAGAGTATAGAAATAAATGGACTTTTTCTTAAAATAGTCAGGAACACATATTTAAAACCATCAGTAAGCATCATATGCAATGGGGAAAAACTGGAATCTTTCCCAGTAAGATCTGGAGTGAAGCAAGGTTGCCCAATGTCACCATTATTATTCAATATTGTATTAGAAACACTAGCCTCAGCAATAAGAGTCGAGAAAGAGATTAAAGGAATCAGAATAGGCTGCGAGGAAACCAAACTATCACTCTTTGCAGATGATATGATGGTATACTTAGAGAACCCTAGAGATTCTACGAAAAAGCTATTAGAAATAATCCATAACTTTAGCAAAGTTCTAGGTTATAAAATAAATCCCCATAAATCCTCAGCATTTTTATACATCACCAACAAAATCAACAACAAGAGATACAAGAAATTCCATTCAGAATAACTGTCGACAGCATAAAATATTTGGAATCTATCTACCAAAGGAAAGTCAGAATTATATGAGCTAAATTACAAAAAACTTTCCACACAAATAAAGTCAGACTTAAAACAATTGTAAAAATATCAAGTGCTCCTGGATAAGGTGGATATATAATAAAGATGACAATACTCCCTAAACTAATGTATTTATTTACTGTTATACCAATCAGACTTCCAAGAAAATATTTTAATGATCTAGAAAAAATAACAAAAAAATTGATATGGAATAATAAAAGGTCAAGAATCTCAAAAGAATTAATGAAAAAAAAATCAAATGAAGGTGGCCTAGCTGGTACTGATCTAAAACTATATTATAAAGCAGCAGGCACCAAAACCATTGGTATTGGCTTAAGAAATAGATTAGTTGATCAGTGGAACAGGTTAGGTTCACAAGACAGAATAGTCAACTATAGCAATTTAGTGTTTGACAAACCCAAGATCCTAACTTTGGGGATAAGAATTCATTATTTGACAAAAACTGCTGGGATAACTGGAAATTAGTATGGCAGAAATTAGGCATGGACCCACACTTAACACTGTATACCAAGATAAGATCAAAATGGGTCCATGATTTAGACATAAAGAACGAGATCATAAACAAATTGGAGGAACATAGGATAGTTTATCTCTCAGACTTGTGGAGGAGGAAGAAATTTGTGACTAAAGACGAACTAGAGACCATTATTGATCACAAAATAGAAAATTTTGATTACATCAAATTAAAAAGCTTCTGTACAAACAAAACTAATGTAAAGAAGATTAGAAGGGAAGCAACAAACTGGAAAACATCTTCACAGTTAAAGGTTCTGTTAAAGGCCTCATTTCCAAAATATATAGAGAACTGACTCTAATTTATAAGAAACTAAGCCATTCTCCAATTGATAAATGGTCAAAGGATATGAACAGACAATTTTCAGATGATGAACTTGAAACTATCTCTACTCATATGAAAGAGTGTTCCAAATCAGTATTGATCAGAGAAATGCAAATTAAGACAACTCTGAGATACCACTACACACCTATCAGATTGGCTAAGATGACAGGAAAAATAATGATGATTGTTGGAGGGATGGGAAAACTGGGACACTGATACATTGTTGGTGGAGCTGTGACAATCCAACCATTCTGGAGAGCAATCTGGAATTATGCCCAAAAAGTTATCAAACTGTGCATACCCTTTGATCCAGCAGTGTTTCTACTGGGCTTATACCCCAAGGAGATACTAAAGAGGCGAAAGGGACCAGTATGTGCCAAAATGTTTGTGGCAGCCCTGTTTGTAGTGGCTAGAAGCTGGAAACTGAGTGGATGCCCATCAATTGGAGAATGGTTGGGTAAATTGTGGTATATGAATGTTATGGAATATTATTGTTCTTTAAGAAATGACCAGCAGGATGAATACAGAGAGGCTTGGAGAGAATTACATGAACTGATGCTAAGTGAAATGAGCAGAACCAAGAGATCATTATATATGTCAACAATGATACTGTATGAAGATGTAATCTGATGGAAGTGGATTTCTATGACAAAGAGATCTAATTCAGTTTCAATTGATCAATGATGGACAGAAGCAGCTACACCCAAAGGAAAAACACTGGGAAATGAATGTAAACTGTTTACATTTTTGTTTTTCTTCGGGTTATTTTTACCTTCTGAATCCAATTCTCCCTGTGCAACAAGAAAACTGTTTTTATCTGCACACATACATTGTATCTAGGATATACTAGGACACATTCAACATATATAGGACTGCTTGCCATCTAGGGGAGGGGGTGGAGGTGGGAGGGAAAAATCGGAACAGAAGTGAGTGCAAGGGATAATGTTGTAGAAAAAATTACCCTGGCATGGATTCTGTCAATAAAAAGTTACTATAATAATAAAATAAAAAAAAAACAAAACAAAATATATTTCTCAGATTTATGACCTTTTGTTCCTCCAGATGAATTTCATTATTATTATTATTTTTTTTTGGTATAGGTCTGTAACTTAAAGCCTCTGGCAGTTTGATTGGTATAACACTGAATAAGTAAATTAATTTTACTGGAATTTTCATTTTATATTATAGTGGTTTAACCTCCCTCTCATTGATTATTAATTGTTGTAAAATCAATAAATATTTATTGATTGCTTACTCTATGAAGAATACTGGAATGAGATTGATGAAGTGCAAACATAAATAAAACATGACTCCTGCCCTGAAAGATCTTACAATTTATCAGGTAGAGCTAAAACATTTGATCAAATAAATGGAATGCAAACTGCAATCTAATAAATGTATAAGTGCAATCTGCAATGGAGATGGATCATTTCTAGCTGGAATAGATTCAGAAAAATTTTATGGAAGATGAGTGAAAGATGAATTGTCCATAGGCAGATGATAGAGGCAGGGCTTTTCAGAAATTAAGAATAGAACAAATAAAGGTATGGAGATAGAAATGTGTGAGATGATTAACAGTTAGTGAGGAATTTAGTCATGTGGAAATTAAAGTTTATTAGGAGTATTCTGAAATGTAATTAGATTGATTGAAGTCTTAAATCTAAAAGTTTTCTACGATGTGCTAATCACTGTGATATGTATCTCATAGTATATAAAGAAGTATGAGACATGATACCTACTGTCAAAAAGTTTATAGTTTAGAAGGGGAAATAGAAAGACACATAAGAAACGAAGGATTTATAAATAGCTAAATTCTGTGGTACTGATTGTAAATTCACTAGAAGTTTAGAGAAGAAAGAGGTAACTTAGTGGGACAAGGATTCATAGCAGAAATGGTATTTAAACTGATCTTTGAATGATGACTAGGATTTGGATAGGAAAAGGAATGTCAAAGAATAAGCAAAAGGTAGAAAAAACCTCGCTTATATCAAAGCATAAAGAAGGTTTACCTGACCTAAATGTGTTATAGATGAGTGGGGAATGATGTTGAGTAGTTGAAAAGAAGATATATTAGAGAGGGTCTGAAAGATAACCAGTTAGGGATTTTATCATTTAAAGAAAAAAGTCAATAAAACAAATACTAATATGTTTATGTCTTTCCTGGGCCTCATAGTTCCGCCAGTTAATAAAGTTTACTTTGTAGTTCACTCTAGCCTTTCCTCTATTATCCTATCTATACACTTATAAATGTGTAAATCTAATCTTTAAGGAGGCAAGCTAATTCATGTTTGTTGTTTAAAGGTTTTAGCAATTCTAAAATGGGATGCTTTTTTTCTTTATGAGTCACTACAAATCAAAACCATTCTATTCTACTGTTTTATGGAGAAAGCTTATTCTGAAAATCACTACCTGAAACAAAAGAGGGATAGTTATGTTGTGTGAGTGTGGGGGAAAGGAGATTGATGGTTGAATATAGGAGTTCTTAGTTTTGCCACAAAACAGAGGAGAATTTTGCCTTTTTCCCTTTGTCCTTTATTTGGGGCCCCTTTTGTGGGAAATGTTCCTGACAAACCTTTTGATTTCCATCTCCACAATGTCCCATATCTACCCTCCTCCTCCATTACTACTGCTACCATTCTGTCTTATTTCTTCATTATATTTCAGGCTTTTTTCCCCATTATCAACTGTATTATCCAGTATTCTAATATTTTTGTGACTCTGAGCTAGAACCCTTGGAAGGAAGGACTGATCTCACCCTCATGCTAGATGTCACAACACAATACCATTTCTGATTTATAGCATTTATCATAAGACTTGACTCATTGATATCCCCTTCTTGGTTGTACAGTTCTATTTTTTTCTTGGATTTTCTAATGATTCTATTCCTTTGCATGGGACAAATGTATTAGGGTCTCAACTTTCTCAAGCCTGTTTCATAACCTTGTTTTCTCATTAGTTTATTAGAACCTAGAACCTCAGTCTTTTCTGCTCAACTTCTCATGACAATCTTGCCCTAGTCTACAGACCTGGACATGGACAATTTCCTTCTGCTACTAAGAAGTTTCAATTTTTGGACTTCCAAACAATAACTTTCTTAAATTTAAGGACTAATATTTTTTTCATTCTTCTCTTGAGAATTCCCTAGCTACACATATACTTGACCAGAAGAACTATCTACTTTTGTTTCTTCCTTCTGTCTCTTTTCACCCTTGATCCTTCTTCTCCAAGTTAGATTTGCTGAAGAAAATTAACTTAGCTGAGTTGTTAATAAAATGCTGCTTTCACTTAATTCCCATAGGTAGGCATTTAAATCCATAGTCTTGGGCAATGAAGGTTAGTCCCCATGGTTGTGTTCTCTGAACTTGGCTTTCTAACAAAACTTTGGTTCCAGAATTATGTCTCATTCAAATAACATACCAGCCTCTGGCAAGCTCTAAATCTTATGAGAAATTGTGTGCAAAAAAAGATATGACTGAAATATAAAAGGCCATATCATTAAAAAACAAACCAAGAAAAAATGAATGGATACACCTGGTAAAACAATGGGTAAAGAAATAATTATAATTATTAACAAAACAAGAGGTTGAAGTAATCATAGGCGATAAAATGGAAAATGTCTATTACAAAATTAATAACACTTTATATGAATGAAGTCATATGCTGCTAGATCTGAGAAATAAAGTAATTAATTAGAGGGAAGGATCTTTTCAGCAAATATTCCTAATAAATATTTTATATACAAGATATGGAGAAAATTATTATAAGTATATAAAGAAAAAGAAATATTGTTCCATAGGTAAGTCAAATGATATAGACAGATTTCAACAAACACTTGGAAGCATATTCTAAATAATTAATAACAAGGAAAATGACAAATAACTCTGAAACTTTATTTCACAACCATCAGATTGGCAGTGTTGATAAAGTTGAAAATCATTAATTATGGAGAAAATTAAAGGAAAACATTCAGGTTGATTCTGTTAGTGGAGTTGTAAATGGGATCACGGATTCTAGAAAACTATTTGGAATTATATTTGAAAAGTCAATGAAAAATATACATTGATGAGCCCCTTTGTGATATATCCCAAATATGTTCTCCAGCTTTTGCTTAATGGCCTCTAATAAAGAAAAACCCATTTTTTCCCTGAGGAAGTTTATTCCACATTAGAGATCTTTAATTATTGAGATATTTTTCTTTACATGAAAACTTAATCTATCCAATATGTCTACTCATTTCCCTATCTGTCTTCTGAGAATATACACACATAAGAATATCTTTTAGAATATTAACAAATACCCTCACCTTGCTCTCCACTACCATTTTAACATTTTATTTACTTAAAATATATCTCCATGATATTCATTGTTCATATTACAACATTGTGAAAGAGATTATAGTATATCATTAAAAGTCCTCATCTCTCTTATAAATAAATATGATTTCTACCAACAATGCAAATTTTGTTCAGTAAGAGGGAAACTATATACAAAATTCACAATATTAAAAGACATACCATCAAGATCATTTGATTTTCTCAATAAATGCAGAAAATTTAATAAAATATAATATTCATGTATTTTAAAATAATTAAAAAGCATAGCAATTAGTTGATCTTTCCTTATTTTAATAAGTATTATCTACCTAAAATTAAATGCCAGAGTTATATGTAATAAATGTAAACTAGAGGACTTTTCCAATAATAACAGAAGTAACAACAATTATGTCCATTATAATCACTATTATTTACTACCATGATAGAAATGTATCAATAAGACAAGCAAAAAATTTAGTCTGCAAGTTAGGCCAGTGGAGCAAAATGGACACTTTTGCACTTATTATTATTTTTTTTATTTACAAGGAATCTTAAAGAATTAATTAAAAAAATTGAAACAAATAACAGTAGACTAACATATAAAATTAACCATTGTCAACTTTTTTTGCATAATGCCAAGAAAATCCCATGGGAAAAGACAAACTTCTCTAAAAACAACTACAAAATATATAAAATATATGTGTCCAACTATAAGTCACACAAGCAAACTATTATAAATATAAGTTAAAATATTTTTATAGCAACACAGAATAAGTTGAGGTAATATTGTTCATAGTTGAGCCATACCATTACAATTAACATGACAATACTAACTAAAACAATTGAGTTATTCAATGGCACACCCATCAAACTATTCAAGGATTCTTTTATGAAGTCAGAAAAGCAAAAATAAAAGTCATTGGAATCAACAAATAATTAAGGTTTTGAATGTAAATAATGAATAAAAAGTGAGAATTAAAGCAGGTTTAAAAGTACCAGATCTCAAAATATATTTATTGCAAAGCAATAATATTACTATTGATTGGTTTTGGATAAAAAAAGAAAACTCTCTCAAGGAAAGAGATTCTATAAAATGTTAGGATTTCAATGGATATGGGGCCTAGATATAAAAGATCATATTATAGGCAAAATAGATGAGCAAGTATTACATTATCTTTTGAAACTATGAGAAAGGAAAAAGTTTATGACAAGAAAAGGGATAAGATCTATAGAGGATAAAACAGACTATTTTGATATCAAAATATTTACAATTTTTTATGCAAACAAAATCATTGACTCTAAACTTAGAAAGGAACAGATAATTGGTTTGGGAGGAATCTTTGCTTTAAGTTTCTCTCATAAATTTCTGAGATCTGAGATATATAAAGAACTGATTTAAAAATGCAAAAATGATAGTCATTTCCTGATAGATAAGAAGGTCAAAGGACACAATGAGGCAGTTCTCAATGACAAACTACAAAGCATCAAAAGTCCTATGAAAAAATGAGCCACTTCACTAATAATTTGAGAAATATGATTTAAAATAACTGAGTTTTGAACTACACATATCTGATTGACTAAAATGACGAAAAAGGAGACAATTATTGGAGGGGCTATAGGAAAGAAGATACTGTCCTTGTGGAACTGTAAATTTCTCCTGCAATTCTATAAAGAGAAATGAAATGTTGGACAAAAAGTCATAAACTGTGCATATGCTTTAATCCAGTGATAACTACTAGAACTATATTCCACAGAAATAAAAAAAAATAGAAAAGACCCATATATACAAATATATTTATATCAGCTCTTTCCATTTTAACAATGATCTAGAAGCATATGGAGTATTCACAAATTGAGGAATATCTGAACCAATTTTGGTGTGTGATTGTTGCTGGGTAGTTCAGTTATATCCAACTCTTCATGACTCCTTATGGGGCTTTCTTAGCCAAGATTCTAGAATAAGTTTGTCATTTCCTTCTCCAATAGATTAATAAAAATAGTGGTTAAACTTACTCATGATCACACAGCTAGTAAATCTAGTAGTCAGGTCAGATTTGAATTTGTAACAAAATATCAATTCACAGAAACACTGACAAAAAGTTATTCCAAAGAAATCTGGGGAGAATGGTGGAGTGGAACATGGAATGAGCAGTTGAAGGTAGAAGTGAGCAGAACTAGATCAATAATTTATACAATTATGTTATAAACAGAAATAGGCAAAGACTGACCAATTATCATTTCAGGGGTGGACAATGAAATTTGCCTCTCACTTTCTGACCGAGAGGTAATGAACTAAAGATGCAGAATGGAATACACACTTTCAGACAACATGTGGATAGATGTTTTGCTAGACTATGCTTATTTGATACTAAAAATGTGTTTTTCCCTGTTTTGAGAGGAGGAAAGAGTATCTATTAATAGTGTTGCCAAAAAAAAAAAAGAAACAAAAGAAGTTTATTGAATTATTTTTTAAATGTATAAAGGAAAAATGTTCTATGTTTAGAGAAAACACCCACAAACAGAACAGCTCTGGAAGTAACATGTTGAGTATATTTTATACTTTAAAAAACAAGTTATTCATAGAAGATTCACAGTTTTATAAAAAATGCTTTTTTCAACTTTGTAGATAAATTTTTGTTAAATTTTTGGGACCAATGGCAGTATTTATTATATCCATAAGCAAAAATTGAATTGGATAAAATATGTGTATATTAGTGTATATATGCATGTCTATATGTTGGCTATTGTCCTTCATTCTCAAAGAAGACCAAAATGACATCACTTGCATTTGTCAAGCTACAGTATTTGACTGCGCCTGATCAGAGCAACATGAGCTCAGAATGCTTTATCACAGGTCAGATACAAATAGTCCATATGAACATATGGATAGAACTCTCTAAATTTGCACATCTCACATTTCTTCTGACAATTCAATTCTACTTTGTTCATAGAGCACATCACCTTTTCTGATGAGGGCATGCCGTGCCAGGTGGTCCTATGCCAGTGTTTCCTATGTCATAAATAAATTCTAAAGGTCTAAGAGAGACCTTGAGAGTGTCCTTGTGTCACTTTTTCTGACCAACTTGTGAGTTCTGGCATGTGTGAATTCTCTGTAAAACAATCTTTTTGGCAAGTGTACATTTGGCATTTAAGCAATTTGACTCAATATACATTGGGTGTGCAATCACCTACAAATAAAAAAAACAATGCACCAACACTTACTCCACTTTAGTTTTGGCTTGTAGCATTTTCCAGTTGAAGAATTTACCATCAGTGCAGTAGTTGACTGAAATTCCAAGTTTGTCCTCATTTAAGGCATTTGATAACATGACTGAAAACATCCAGAAGACACACGAGAGAATGTATTCAGAAAACAAAATCTCCCTATTACTGGACAAAACTTCTAGGTCTCTATAACACGCCAAGGCATATGCAGAGGCAAAGTGTAATATATTGTGCAGAACTCTGGATAAGATTGCTGATATCAAGACTTTGCTGGAAGAAAGGTGAATTGCAGCTAAAATTGCAGGATTGTAAAATGATTCAGAACCTCCACAGAAAATGATATACCTGAGGTGTGCTACCTCTGTGGGTTGGGCAACCTCAAGACAAGCCTCTGCTCCTGTGCAGGAATATTTCAGCTTCAGGGGAAAGTAGATAAATCAGGTGATAAGGCAGCTGCTGGAGTAAAAAATGTGGATGGGGATGGCATTGGATTCTGGCAGAAATGGTCAGTTACAATCATGCTCCTAGCAAATATAATGTGGATGACACTGATGAGGAAGGCAAAGAGAGATATACCTTGAGCCCAAGACGTATCATCCTGCTACCACAATGGAAGGCCAATCTTGAGATCGACCCTGAAGCTTTATTCCAGAAGGATCATCTTGTGCTGACATTGTACCCCCAAACCAGCTGCTTCAACCCGGCTTTGATTCACATTCCTCCACAAAGGCCTCAGAACTACTCTGACCTGTTTGAAGAAACCTCCTATGAAGATGGTTATTCTCCCCTCAATATGGCCTAAAGTGTGTTGTGGCCTGCAAGAAATCTAAGAAGAAGTGAGATTTAGTTTGATTGAATCAGACTTCTTTTACCTTATCTCTGTTAGCCTGACTCTTCCTCCATGCCCATTGGAGGGGGGAATTAACGTATCCTTCTCTGCAGACAAATAAATATACACCAAGAAATTGACACACTATACCAATGAACTTTTGTGGACAAGAAATTTTGACATAATTTTTCCATAAGTCCTCATAAGTGACAGTATTAAAGGTCTTGGTCAGCTCTACAAATGAACATATATCTCTGTTCTGTTTCTGGCATTTTTCCTAGAGATGTCAAGTAGTAAAATACCATATCAACTGTTCCTTTGCTCTTCACACTGGATCTCAGGTAGATTACCTTTTTCTCAGTACAGGGAGAGTCATCCTTCTCCCACTATTGTGACAAGATAATAATCTATTCACTTCACCTTTATAAAAATGGACAATGGAGATATCTCTGAACTCTTGGGGCAAAATCTCATCTTGCTATATAATCTGAAAAATTTCAGTCACTTTTTGTATGAGCATAGAATCACCCATCTTATAAATCTCTGCTAGAATAGAATCAGTACCCAATAGACATGAAAGTAGCCTGATGATATTCAAAACCTCTTTTTTCAATTGGAGCTTCAGCTAGGGAGTGATGGATATCAACTTGAGGTAACTGGTCAATAGTTTCAGCATTGATTGATAATGTTTGTTAAGAACACTATGAAATTCAGCACATCTCCCTACGATCATGTTCTTATCACTAATCAATGAGGCATCATCAGCCTGAGTAGTTGAAATGTACCATAGGTTTTTGGCCCATAAATATCCTTCAGCACATCATAAAAATGCTTTGAATTGTTACTTATCAGCATAAAAATGAATTTCATCTATCTTTTTATTGAGCCAAGAACCCCACATCTATGTCAGATTCAATTGTACTTTACTTTTGATGAGATAGAATGCTATCTTTTTAGAGATGGACAAACTAACTTGATAGCACATCCTGTGGAATTCTCAGTTTTCATTTAACAGCTTCTGAATTTTCCTATCATTTTCAGCAAAGCAGTCTTGATGTTAGTGAGTATTCTTACCCAGATGAATAAATGCAGTACTATGTACTAAATCTCCGAAAGTTGCCTACTCCTTTTCTGCTCCATTGTTGCCAACTGGGTCTTGCCTCATCTCATCCTCCAAGTTGGCAAGAAACTGTTCTTTCTTAGAGAAGCACTCTAATGTGTTGACATTAATTCTTCTAGTAGTCATTTTTGCCTTGGGGCTTTTGTTGAATGTAAATATTCAGCTTGGAGGGGATAAGTCTATGATCAATTCAGCACTCTGCAACACACATTAAGCAATCTGACACTCCCCCATCCTGTCTGTCTCTTCTTACAATCACAGTCTATTAAATATCAATGTTTGCTGTAAGGGTGAATCCATGAAGTTTTATTGCATTTAGATAAATGGAATACAGTGTTGGTGATGAGAAGGTCATGAGATACACAAGTCTTTAATAGCAAATGACCATTGCTATTGCTGTTTCTTACTCCATTCTTCCCAAGGACTCCCTGTAATGTTTGATAGTCTGAGCTTACACTAGAATTGAAGTCAATCATAAATTATAAGCTAGTTCTCTTTTGGCACATTGATGAGAAGGGTCTCCAGGTTTTCATAAAATTTTTCTTTGACCTCATCAGGGCTCTTCACTGGCATGGCATTTTCCAGAGAGTGGAAATTACATTGCCATGAACCTTTCCTTCACTCCTTTTGGAAGACATGTAAGCTTGCTTAATAGATTATTTTTGATCACAAAACCTACACCAGCTTCATGGTGCTCACTTTCACTGTTGCCATTCCAGAAAAATGTCTCTCCTGGCATCTTCGAAATAACACTGGTGACCATTTCTTATAGAAAAACATTATTCCATAACATTCATATACCATAACTTATTCAACCATTCTCTAATGGATGAGCATCAACTCAGTTTCCAGTTTCCTGCCACTACAAAAAGGATTGCCACAAATATATGTACACAGTGGGTCCTTTTCCCTCCTTTAAGGTCTCTTTTGGGATATAACCCCACTAGAAACACTGCTGGATCAAAGGATATGCATAGTTTAATAAGCTTTGAGCATAATTTCAAATTTCTCCCCATAATGGGTGGATCCATTCACAATTCCACCAACAATGTATTAGTGTCCCAGGTTTTCTACATCCGCGCCAACATTTGTAATTATCTTTTCCTGTCATCTTAGCCAATCTGAGAGGTATATAGTGATATCTCAGAATTGTCTTAATTTGTATTTCTCTGATCAATAGTGATTTAGAACACCTTTTGATATGATTAAAAATGGTTTCAATTTCTTCATATGAAAAATGTCTGTTTATATCCTTTGACAATTTATCAATTGAAGAATGGCCTAAATTCTTATAAATTTGAGAAAATTCTCTATATATTTTAGAAATGAGGCCTTTATCAAAACCTTTACATGTAAAAAAAAATGTTTCCCCGCTTTATTGCTTCCTTTATAATCTTATCTGCATTAGTTTTGTTTATTAAAAAAAAACTTTTAAACTTGCATAAACTTTATTTTTTAAAAAAATATTATAGCTTTTTATTTATAAGATATATGCATGGGGAATTTTTCAGCATTGACAATTGCAAAACCTTTTGTTCCAATTTTTCCCTCCTTCCTCCCAGCCCCTCCTCCAAATGGCAGATTGACCAATACATGTTAAATATGTTAAAGTATAAGTTAAATATAATGTATGTATGTATATTTTATACCTTTTTTGATATCTGCCTATCTATCTATCTATCTTTCTTTCATTCCCTCTTTAAGTATTCCCAATGAGAATCAGGTTCCAGAACTACCAGTTCTCTTCCCCCATCTAATTCCTCAAGGTCTTTCTTTTGTACTTCATTTGTATAATTACATTTTTTTTTTTACCTTTCTCTTCCATGTTTTTGCTTTTTATTATCACATCATACTTAGCTTTACTGTATTTTTTCTTTCAAAATAGTGAGTTACTAATGACAGACATATGGTTTATATTTCCATGCATAAAAATAGTTTGCCCTTATTGAGTCCCTTATAATTAGTGTTTGATTTTTATGGTATATTTGTTATAGATCATGTTTTTCAAATTTTCAACTAAGTTATGTTTTTTGGCAATAAAATTCTGAAAATCTGGCAATTGAATGAATTTGTTTGTTTTTTGTTCAGGATTATACTTAACTTTGCTGAGTATGATATATTCAGCAGCAATCTCAGTTCTTTTGCTCTTCTATATATGGTGTTCCAACACCTATAGTCTTTCAATGTAGCTGTTAGGTCTTGTGGGCTTCTATTTATGGCTCCACTGTATTTGATTTTTTCTTGTTGCTTATAATATTTTCTCCATGAAACCCTCAGGTTTCAGAATTTGACTATGATATTCTTTTAGGTTCATAGGATTTCTTACAGGTGATAATAGGTAGATTTTTTCTTATTTCCACTTTTCCCTCTTATTCCGACACTTCAGGGCATTTTGCTTTGGTAATATCTTATTTTATTGTACCGAGTTTTTTTGTTAATCATAGAATGGCTACTCTATTCTTATATTTTCTTTTCCTAATTTGTTCTCCAGATTGGTTTGTAAGTTATTTCATGTTCTTAATTTGTTTTCATTCTTTATATTTTGTTTTTATTATTTCTTGGTGTCCTATAATTCCACTAGTTTCCTCTTGCCCAACTCTAATTTTCAAGAAGTCATTTTCATTCTTAAGATTCTGGATCTCCTTTTCCAGCTGAATGACTTTCTTTTTTCTAATATTGTTTTTCTTGGATTGTTCTTGTTTTTTGTTTTTTTTTTTACATTTTTTCCACAATATCTCTCATTTGCTTTTTAAAGTATTTTTGAGTTCTTCTATGAATTCTTTTTGCTCAAGTAACCATTTGATCTTACCCTTTTGGGTAGGAGAGGCTTTTTGCTTCATTACCCTCCTTTGAAGATGAATCCCCATTTTCTTATTCCCAACACAATTACTATGGCTGAATTCTTTTTCTTTTGCCTGCTTTTTTAAAAAATATATAGCAGCTTGTTAGTATAATCACTTCTGGTCCTTAAGTATGGAGGATGCTGCCTTTGACCTCAGGTCCTCCATCAGGTCTCCTCTTTATCCTAGAACCAAAACTAAGAACTCCACCCTATTTTAAGTGTCTGCAGCCATCAGCATCTCTCTCCCTTGTTTCTTCACTTACCAGATATGTAGTGATTCCTTCTCAACTAGCACAGCAGGATCTGGTGTCCCTTATCAGCAAAAGATACCTCAGTTTTTCCCTTCTCAGACATCTGACTCTCCTCATTGTTCAGAAGCTGAAAATTCCTGTGGCTGGGATTGAAGCAACCTCTCAACCCAGGTATACCTAGGATTAATTGCTTATTGTTTCTGAGGGGCTAGTCTGAAGCTGTTCAGACTTCACACAGGCCAAACCTCCATCTTGCTATCTTTCCTCAAATCTTCTCAGGTTGTCCTAGAAGGACCATTGTTCTTCCTCATTTCTTGTTTATTTTTATTGTTTCACATTTTTCCTGAGGCAATATTTTGTATTGTTTATGAGGGAGATCTGGAGAGTTGGAGTTTATTTTCTTTTTTTAAAAACCAATTCCACCATCTTCCCATTATTCTTTCCCTTTAAATGTTTTGTTAAAAAAAAAAAAGCAAATAAGAACTACTCTTCCACTCAACATTTGTGTCACTGTCTAACAATAATCATATAACAATAAATGTTTCATTTTTAAGTCTTTTATTATTATTGGAAAGTATTTAATTTTCTGCTGTTTAATTAATTTGCACCATGAGAATCTTGTTTGTTCCTTTGTTGTATTGAAAAATGACTTTCCCAGTTATTTTCCTTGCTACTTAGCCTAAGCTTTGCAATATACATTGTTTTGGGATGTCAGTGGGTCTTTGTTTTTCTGAATATCACATTACAATTTTCCAGTGATTTCTTATAACCAAAGTGCAATCCTGCATTGTTCTCCTTTTAATTTTAAGAGAATTTTCCCTTGTGGGATGTAGAATTTATTCATTGATTTTGTAATTCCAAAACTTCACTAAAATATTTGTGGTGGACTTAGGTTGGGATTTTATTGTTTATTGTTTTGTGAATTCCCTTGATCTAATGTTTGTTGTATGCTTCCAATATTTCTTAATGTTTATTTTCTGGGGATGTGGTATTCACATTTTCTTGTTCATTATTTTTTTCCTGGAACTCATATAATTCTTAGATTATCCCTTCATGAACTATATTCAAGCTCAGTTTGTTCTTTTTCCATTTTTTTTTTTTGGTTTTTGTAGCTTATAAGTTTTTTCCAGACTTTAAATTAAAAAAATTCATTATTTTCCTTCAATGTTTAAATTATTTAATTTTTGTAATTTTTTTAGGATGCTTTCTATCTTTATGGAGAAATATTCCTATCTTTTGTTTTAAATTCTAGTCTTTAGTCTTGTCATTTTTTTCCTATAGGAATTTCAATTTCTGTCCTATTTTTTCCTGCTATTTTTTGATCAATTTTCCACACTCATTCTAGAACATCTTAGGCTTGTTCTCTTGTCATTTGAAGGAAAGTTACTAAGTTTTTTATGACATAGTAACTTTTTTGGGGGGATTTTTCCTCATTTTCCTTCAAACATGTTCATTTCTTTTTCTTACTCAGCTATCTTTTAATTTTTTTTAATAATTATGTTTTTGTTTTCTATGATTATGAAGATCGAGTTAGCACCCTGGATGCCTTAGAATCAGCCAGAGTCAGGATAAGCAAAAGTCCTTGGTCTCTATTCTTGGTTTTTAGGGGTAGAAGTGAAGGGAATGGACACAAATTCTCCACAACGTCCCTTCTCCTTATCTGCCGCAAAAGTGATCCTGGCTTGTCTTACTCCATCCCCTAATCCTTCCTACAATTCTCTGTATACACCAAAAGAGCAAGCCAGCACAGAATAGTGGGAAGGGTCATTTTCCAAGCATATGCTAATAGAGTATTGTCCAATAAGTAATTAGTCTTAAGTGCTCAGTTATCTGATTCCAGTGTATCTACTCAGAGTTTCAGCCCATTACATATAATGTTCTTCCTTCTTGCCTTAATACTTTTCTCTTCTAATGCTGTTATGTCCTTCTTTCTTTCTCCCAGTTTTGTTCATCTGATTCCCCAGGAGAAGACTGACTAGATATAACATTATTACAGCAAGACTCAGATTTATCATTTTATTATTTTGCACATTTACTATTCCTACATTTTTACAGATACTGTAGTACTCTTTCCCTCAGACATTCCTTTGTTGCTTGGTTAGCTCCAGGATCCTGCTATAAAGTAGTCAGGGTATGATCTCCTAGGATGTTGCATGCTTCTGGGAACCTTAATACTTAATTCTTTTTTTTTTTTCACATTTCTCTCAGTTCAGTGATAGCCAGGGGCCTAAAACGGCACAGTTACAAGAATTATAGCTTTATGTAGGATTCCCAGTGAGGTGAATCTTCTACCCTCCCTGAGAGATACTAGAAAGGAGAACTTTCATATGTATTTCAAAGCAAAGTGTTTTACTTTGCTATATCCATATGAGTTACAGAGTTGTCCTAAGATAGTCTATAAGAGGGAATATATAAGAGGGATAGGAGTGATGAGTCACTGCTGGTGGTCTTTAGGTATTCTCTTGTACTAGTACCTTGTGTCAGGTTCTTTCATTTTTCTCTTTAGAACTACAGAATTTTCAATATTTGGAGGCCCTTAAACTGTACTATTTGGTATAATATATAGCTGTTCCTATAGTATCTCTCACTCATACTACCTTCTTGGAATGTAGTGATAAAATTTCATAGTTCCTTTAAGGATGTTTATGCTCTACTTTGCATTATATTTTTTAACAAACAAATTTTATCCTTTTTATTAAGATATATCACCATGAGTACATGGACCATACTTTATGCAATTTTTAAAATTTCTAGTATCTAGCATAGAGGCATGCCAGTGGTAGTGATTGAGTAAATGCTAGTTGAATAGAAATGGATTATTTTAAATTTTTGAGCATTTGGTATTTGCATCACTTTTATTCTTTACATAAAAATAACTAACCTTCATATAACACTTTTGATACTAAGAAAGTCCTTCACAAATATATTGTTTTACTCTCACTACAATCTTGGGAAATAATTGTTATTCTCTCCAATCTATATACAAGCAGGTTGAGGCAAATATACACTTTCCCAGGATCATACGGCTAGTAAATTTGTGTGGCTGGGTATGAATTCAATGTTACTGACATCTGTTCCAGCTCTCTATCCCCTGTACCATATAATTGACCAGGTTTAAATTTGTTCACATTCTTCTGTAGCATTAGTTTTCTAATATTTGTTGGGTGATATATCGCCATAAATATTTCCAAGATCTTGGTTTTTCTTCAAGGATTTTAACTATTTTACACAGCCAAAACTGAAACCAGAAAAGGCAAGAAGTTAGCCTAGTGACTAAAACCTATCAATTTATGATTGTATATTGAATAGTCCAAACAACCCATTTATTTCAAACCATTTAGCATTTGACTGAGATTTGAGTATAGGTTAACAGTAACTTTTTAGTACTGGAAAAAATGTCCTTACTTATTCAGATGGAGCAACATAAAATGCCATAAGACCCACAAATTGCCATAAAATCATTAGTATTGTCATTCACTAATACACAGTAAGACTAAAATTCAATTTTAATTTATCACTTTTAACAAGTTTATTCAATACCTGGCAACAAAGATTTAGCCAGTTCCAAAATCTGTTGCTATAGAAACAAATGAAATAATGCAATTTTCTGTGCATGGTGCAGATAATTCCTCTAGCTCATTATTCTTCCAGCTGTGCCTGGAAAACTTGTTGAAATGAGGGACTAGAACTCTCTAACCAACTTTAAATATCATCATCAATAAGCTACAAACTTAAGGTCAATGGTTTTCAATGGTACTTTATCTATTGGGTATTTAACTCTCTTGGTTACTTAGCATGCACTTATAATTTCATGTGGTATGGTGTTAGACAAAGTAAGTCTGAAGAAGTACTTATTACAACCACACACTGGGAATTCAGTGAAAGAAAAAGCAGTGCCCTTTCTTAAGGAGCTCACATTCTAATGGGAAAGTAAAACATAAAAATAACAAAATGTGTAGGAGGTATATACAGAAGAGATGAAAATTAATTTCAGAGAGGAAGACTTCAGCAGCTAGGAAAGCCATGGAAAGTGTTTTGGAGAAGGTGGGATTTGAGTTGAATCTTAAAATTGTGAAACCTAGCGGTAAAGGTGATTATGGAGAATAGTCCAACACAGGGGATGTGAGAGAGATCCAAATGATATTCATGGGATAGATTTGGATTCAAGTTAGACATTATTGTGACTTTAAACATATTATTTCCATATGCTGTCTCATTTGTAAAATAGACATAAGAATAATTACACTATGAACATCAAAGAATTAATGTGTAAAGTTCTTTCTAGAAATGAGTCATCACCATTATCGGAATCACCATTGCTAATATCATCAACATTATGAACACCTTAGTAGTGAGACAAGGACTTTTTGGTATTTTATATCAAGTAAAGAATATATAAAAATGTTAGCCAAGAAGAGCCACATTAACCTGTCCTGTCAGTTAATTCCTATTAGGAATTAACCCAAGGCTGTGTACTCTCTTTTTCATTTATGCATTTGGAAGTGAAATCAGCATGTATTTATTAAGACTATTAAGATCTGGACTAGGCACTATGGAGGACACAGAAGAAAAGTAAGATAAACTTCTTTATTTTGTCTTACAAGGGTTTGGGAATATTTAAGCTGAAGAAAAGAAAGAAGGAATATGATATCCATCTTCAAGTATTTGATTGAATATCATGCAGAAATAGGATGAGGTTTTTTCCTTCTTGACCCTAATGATAGAAGTAAATGCTTGTGTCTAGAGAAGACAAGTGTCATATGAGAGGCAACTAAGTAGCTGAGGTAAGATAGATCATCAGCATTTCATAGCCATATGGTCCAATGCACTAACCTTAGAGTCAAGAGGACCTACATTCAAATCTTTCTTACTACCTATCTCTATGATCTTGTAGATTATGTCATATAATATAATAAATCGTGTAATACAGGTAAGGGTCATTCAGAGAAGGAGGAAAAACAACATGGGCAGAAAGAACATCGATGTAAATAGAAATTGGCCTACTTGCCCTTACCTTGCTTTTCTTTTTCCTTTCTCTTCTCTTCTTCTAATTTCTCCTCCATTATTACTTAATAAAACACATGGAGTACAGGATGAAGTAGTCTACTATCTCAAAGCTTGACTCTTTCCCAGACACTAAAAACATAGTGTCTTGCACCTAATCAATAGAGCTTAATAAAATTGTTGGTTGAATTGAATTGAATGACCAAGAGCCTGGTCTTCCTTTCTCCTCTTCTGTTCTTTCTTCCTTGCTTCCATATTAAGTCTATGTTACCTCAGCAAAAGCAAAAGAAATACTCTTTTTACTTCCTGAGCCATTTTCATCCACTTTAAGTGACCTATTCAGTACCTGAGAACATTACAATAATGATTCTTTGTATTAAAGGCATTATAATTGCTTTCTGCTAACTGTGATGAAGTGCTTCGATTCTTAAGCTCTCTGGGAATCTTTATGTTGAAGGACAATGGTCAGAAACTTTCTGGATTAAGTCTGTGCTCACTCTATACATAAAAGAAAAAAAACAGGCTAGTGATGAAAGCCTGCAATGCAATTTGGGGGTTATTAACCTGTTACTAATGGGCAGAGAAACCCTTCTAAAATCTACTTTAGCCAAATGGAAATTAGCCTATTAATCTGCTTAGTCATTTAAATATCTTATAATTTCAAATATGGCTTAATTTTTCAAAGGCTGGAGAAGGACATGCTTTTATGCCACTTTTGTTAAATGAATTAAGTCTTGCCTTCTCTTTGGTTTCTTATTTTGGATCCAATAAATACTCTTTGGAAAAACTTTTAAGTCAGTTCCTTTAATTATTAATCTCCACCTTCTTTGCTCTGCTGTCTTCCTTCTTCCAAATTTTTATATTTATGGAGATCAGCAACATTTTTCCAGTCGCTTATGCTTACAACATGGGTGTCATTCACAGCTCCCCACTTCGTCTCACTTCCCCCTCATTGTCAAATACTGCTATTTCTATCTTCATAACATACCTTTATCCTGCTTCTTTCCTACAACACTATCATAACTCTAATGCAAGTCTTAATCACCTCATGTCCAGAGTAATGCAATAGCTTGCTACTTAATCTCCCTATTTCAATTTTCTCCACACTCCAATTCCTTTTCTTCTCATATATCTAATTGATCTTACTTAAAGCACAGAACTGAACCACGTCAGTGTCCTGTTCAATAAAGTCCAGTGGTTACCTATTACTTTCAGGATCAAATATCAAATCCTCTGGAGTTCAGAATCTTCAGAACCTATTTCTTTCCTATCTTTGAAAACTCATGCTTTATTCCATTCCAAATACTATCCAATCTAGTTACACTGTTTTCTTGGTTGTTTCTTCAATAAGATACTCCATTTTTTACTCCATATCTTTAAAGCAGCTTGTTCACTTGTTTTTTTCTTGTCCAACTTTCCATGACCCCATTTGGAGTTTTCTTGACAAAGATGTCATTTCCTTTTCAAGCACATTTTACCAAAGAGGAAGCTAAGGCAAACAGTGTTAAGTAAATTATTCAGGTTCACACAGCTTGTGTCTGAAGTCATTTGGATTCAGGAAGATGAGCCTTTTTGACTCCAAGGCCACCTAGCTGCTGAAAAAGCAGAAAGATTTTTTCCCCCTTTTATATCAAACCCAAATCTTCCTCTTGGAAACTTCTACTCATTGCTTTTGATTTTGCAATCTGGGCCCAAGTCTATTTCCAAAGGATAGTACACCAACTATTTGAAGATGTTAGTCACATTTTCTCTCTCTTCTTGAGGATAAACAATGATGCTAGCATGTCATTTATTTTCCTGAAAGCCCAAGATACCTAGATTATCCTCCCCTGAATAGTATTGAACTTATTAATATCCATCATAAATATAATATACTGAGCTAACAATAGTATTTCAAATGTGTGGCTTGTGGCCTAACTAGGGCCTGAATAAGGTGCAGTCTAACAGCTAATTACATTTATTTCTTTCCTTCTCTTTCATCTCCTTTGTTCATTCATTTGTTTGTTTGTTCCCTCCTTCCTTCCCTCTTCTTCCTTTCTTCCTTTCCTTTCTCCTTCCCTCCCTTCCTCCCTTTCTTCCTTCTTCTCTTCCTTCAATCCCTTCTTTCTTTCATACATAAAATTTAAGAGCAAGAGGCCAATACTAACTTTTCTAATTCAAACTCAATGTTCTCTGTAATCATTTTTAAAATTCATTATCAATATTGCTTTTCTTTTTTTCTCACTTTCTTGATGATGATGATGATGATGATGATGATGGTGATGATAAGTAACATTCAGATAATGCTTAAAGGTTTTATGTATCTTATCTGTTTTGATCTTCACACAAACTTTTGAGGTAGGCAGTATTATTATCATTATTTTACAGAAGAGGAAACCAAAGTTAACAGAGGTAAAGAGACTTGCCCAGGGTCACACAGATAGTAAGTGAATGAAGCAGGATTCATCTCAGGACTTCCTGACTCTAAATCCACCTCTCTATCATAGCTCTCTGCCACCTTCCTGTGTCAGATCTACTGTCTGATTTACAGGTAGGTTAATTTGAGTTCCAGACAATATTTTAGGGTTAGAGATACCTATATGTTATTTTTTTCCAAACAGAATACTAATTTTTGTAATGGATCATAATTCGTAAATCTTAGAAATCCTAGCTATCATAAGAAAATGAACTTTGATCTTTTACTGTAGAGGTACCTCTTCCCAATACTAATTTTAAGTGATTAGAATGATAATTCACTTTCCACAATCTCTATATTCTCATTTTCAAATGCCTATTGTGTTCCTTTTAACAACATAGAGTTGTTTTATTGGCTAGCTTGATGTTGGAAAAGAACTCTAAAATATGACTCAGTGATTCAACTTTACAATAAAGGGAGTGTGTGTGTGTGTGTGTGTGTGTGTGTGTTTGTGTACAGTCATGATGTGGAACAGTATAGTTTATGTTGGTAAGAAATGATAATGGACATGATTTTCTTATGTCAGTGTAGGTTGAAAACATGAATGTGCAGATGTATTGAATTACACTGCTCTGTACAGAACATTAGAGGAATATACCATATAAAAGCACAGCTTATATATTTATTTTTAAGAAATAGTCTGATCAAAACACTGGAAAATGTAGGCACTGTTTTCATGATGTTATGCTACTAAACTATGAGGAGAAAATGATTTTTGATTGCCATATGGACATTCAGACTAATTAGGTGTTTCTGAAAGTAACCTTATTTGACTTGTCTTTTGCCAAATCATCTTTAAGTCTGTTGTTAGCCATGTGGATATCCATAAAATATCATGGAATCTAGGAGCCATATCTAACCAATTTCAGGGGAATCTGAGCCTTTTAAAAAACATTCTACTCTGCCTTATCCTGAATTTAACAAACAACAAATAAAACAAATATTTAGAAGAGAAAAACAGAATTATATATGAAATAAAATATATTAAAATTGTTTTCCTTTTAAGTGTATTATAAATTTAATATATAACTTTCAAAGCTATCCTAATTTTGCTCTTCTTTGGCTTTCCTTCCGTTCTATGCATTTAAAAATATTTTGATTTCCCTCTTTTTTCTTTTGTTTCTTTCTCCTCTCCCTTTTCCACCTTTATATCAGTAAAAAGCTACTATGTATATTGATATATATGAATATATATATTAGAATATACTCCAATGTATATACACATGTATACACACATACACACACATATATACATATATATATATATATATATATATATTCACACACAATACAGATATGATATGTGACATATTGGTTTTCTTTGACCTCTTTGTGACATAGACCTAGTCAAAAGGTAAATGAATTTAGTGAATTTTTAGGATTTCCCCCCACCCCAAGATGGCTAGATGCATGTATAGATGCACTAATAATATGTCTTGCAACCTTTGTCATTTTCTATTTCCTCCTCTTTGTTTATGTAATGGATGTTAGGTTGAAAGTTGAATTTCTGCAACTAATAATCATCTGAATCAATTTTCATATAATTCAGAGATTATCTTTCTTCCTTTGAAAATTTTCATTTAATATATTTTGACCATTTTTTAATTAGGGAATGGCTCTTATTATAAATTTGAAGAAGTTTCTTATATATCTTGAAAAAATGATAATTTTATCAGAGAAATGTGTTATGAAGTTCTCCTTCTCCCAACAAGTTTCCATGTTTCCCTATGAAATTTAGCCTCTGTGGTTTTATTTGTACAATTTTTTTTACATTGACATAATTAAAATTGCATAGCATATTTTCTGAGGTTCTCTTTATTTCATCTTTGGTTATGGAATCTTTGCTACCAATATTTGTGGAAGATAATTTTTAACTTGTTCCTTTAGTTTTTTATAATGTTTTTCTTTGTGCTTGTCACACATTTATTTAGAGTTTATCTTGATATATTATGTGAAATGCTGTTCTATACCTAATTTTTTTTTTGCCAGACTATTTTCCAGTTTCCTCAGCAGTTTCTGTAGAATAGAGTGTCATTTCCCCAGCAGTTAAAGTCTTTGATTTATCAAATACTCTGCTATAATATTAATTTGCATCTGTGTGCTGTTCACCTAATATGTACTAATATTGACTTCTTTATTTTTAAATTTGTTATAAAATAGTTTTGCTGATTATTTCCTTGAAAGATAATTTGTAATCTAATACTGCTACTACTATTTTCTACTTGTTTTATTTTCTTCATTATTCCCTAGAGGTTTTGTTTTTTGTTTGTTTGTTTGTTTTTTGTTCTTTTACTATTTCTTTATCCGGATGAATTCTATTTTTTCTGGTCCTTAAAAGTAATAAAATGTTAATAATCTTATTGAAATGATAAATTAATTTAGGAACCAATTTTTTATTATATTGGTATAGGAGAACTATGACCAATTCAATATTTTTCTAATTATTTTTATTCATTACTTCTACAAAATAATTTGTATTTTTAGTCATATAGTTTTTTTTCCCTGTGTTTAATAGTTAAACTCCTCCAATATTGTATTCATTCTGTAGTAATTTTGAATTGCTACTTCTTTACTTTCTATCTTTTGAAATTGGAATTTTGGAGATTTTATATGTAAAAATTAATTATTAAATGAGTGTTTTATGTTTCATGTATCTTGCTATTTTGTTGAAGTCACTGATTTTTTTCAATTAATGTTAAGTACATGTTTAGAGTTCTCCTATGGATATCATCACCTCATTTGTCAAAAATCATGGTCTTGTTTTTTCTTTAAGTTTATTATCTCAGTGATTCAGGCCAATTCTAATGGTCTTATGATGAAGAGAGTCATCTGTACCCAGAGAGAGGACTGTGAGGACTGAGTGTGAAATTCAACATTGTATTTTCACTCTTTTTGCTATTGTTTGCTTGTGTTTTGTTTTCTTTCTCTTTTTTTCCCTTTTTTGATCTGATTTTTCTTGTGCAGCATGATAATTGTGGAAATGTGTATAGAAGAATTGCACACGTTTAACCTATATTGGATTACTTGCTGTCTAGGAGAGGAGTGGGGACAAGGGAGGGGAAAATTTTAGAACACAAGGTTTGGCAAGGGCGAATATTGAAAATTATCTATGCATTATTCTTTAAATAAAAATCTTTCAATAATAAAATGGAGCTAAATTGTTTATTATCTCAGGCTTTTCCCCATCTTGTCTTCTTGTTATATTGTTATAGAATTTTGCTATAGAACCTGTAAAATTAGATGAAATAATAAAGGTGACAGTGAACATGCTTATTTTATTACTGATTTTATTGTGGAGGCCTCTTGTCCTTTTCCATTAAATATACTGTTGTTTCTTGGTTTTAAATTTTAGATTGATCCTAATTTCTGTATAAAGAAAAACACTGATTCCATTGTTTTTTAATGTTAACAGTAAAGGGTGTTGATTTTTTGGAGAAGGTTTTTCAGCATCTATTCATATAATTATGTGGTTTTTATTATTTTGTTATCCAGGTGGTCTATCATGTTTATAATTTTCCATATTAAATCAATCCTGCATTCCTAGCATAAATAACCTGTGCATATTATTTTTTCTTGAGACTCTGCTTGGAATTGTGGAGTTATTCTCTTCTGCTGATTTACCTCCTATGCTTCTCTTCACCCATATTTCTTCATTTATTCATCATTTTCTTCTATTTACTCATATTTCCAGCCTCACATTCTATTTCAGAGCTTTGTGTTTTTGCCAAATTTTACTTCTCATACTCTTGGACTAATTTGGAATGAGTGGCTAGATTTCATTCTCTGCAGAAGCTCTTGGATTTTGTTCCCATTTCCTGCTGATCTAGCAGATTAAACCTACCTTCTATGTCCAAATCCTCTCTAGGTTATTGAGAGTCTTCTTGTGACCTCTTGAACTGAATGGAAGAATTTGAAAACATTTCTCCTTGTTTTTGTCTCTATTATCATTCCTTCTGCAACATTTTTAGAACTTGACTGTTATGTTTATGAGGAATCCGAGACCTTCTAGGTCCTAAATTACCATAATTTTTCTGTAACCCTGAAAATACAAACTGCAGCTTTTTGGATAGCTACTTGGATAGCTTTTTGGATATATCTGTAACTATATGCCAGCAACATTTACTTTTCTGCTTCCTTTTAAATACCCTGGAACAAAACCCCAAGAAATACACCAGGATTCCCTTGGTTGGTCTTAATATTTCCACCTATGTATTCCCATGCTGATGCTCTCTGGCTCTACTTTTTCTCCACCTTGAAGACAACCAAGATTGTAATCACCAGCATCAAGCATTGCCTATTGCTGAGATTCATCACAAGCAGAGAAAGCATTTTCTGTGTTCCAGCTGTGTATTGCCAATGACTTCCTTTTTCTCCATTAGTACCTTCATATTCACACCTCCTTTGGCTCAGTGTTGAAAGCCTTGAGCTCTTGTGGCTTTGTTTTGACAGCAGGCTTGTGACAGTTAAGGATAGTGAGTTTCCCCACAATCAGCCACAATATTTTTCTTCTTTATTAACTCACTTTTGCATCCATAGAGCATCACCAATAGAACTCTTTGCTGCTATCTTTTTCTTTTGTGAACTGCAAATAAAATAACTCTGTGTTTCCTCTAGAGTGCTGCACTTAATTTTTATAGTATTTCTTAACTGAGAAATTCAGATAGAAGTATAATAATTCTATCATAGAACCTCAGAATAGGAAGGGAGATACGAGGTAATCTAGTATGGTTCGGTAACGGGCATAATATGTCTCTGGATATAGGAAACATGCAAGTTGGCATGGTCCAGTCTCTCTAGTTCTGACTATTGCTATTTCACTTTCCTCATGTAAATTACATATTCTAAGTTATTGATCTTTACCAAGTGAAAAACCTCTACAAGTTTGAAGAGTTAGCTATTGGTGAGTGTGTATTTGATGGCGAATATTCTATCTTTGATTTTTCTATAAAAATTCCAAGAGTCCATTGCCATGACTTCCAAATTATAGTCATCTGAATGAATGAGATGCCATATTATTGATCACATCCAACTGAAAATAAGAAATGACTTCTTGTAAATACTTTTTCACTTGTTTTGACAGAAGTTCATGCTTTCCATCCCTTCTCCCCAAACAAACTAAGAAACAAACCTCATTCCAACTGGCTGATGAAAAGACTTTACTTGTCAGTTGACCATTTGTGGGACTGGATTTTTATTATCTCTTTATTTATAAGTGAAGTACTTCCATGAAACATTGGCACATTAATATGTTGAATTGGCATATCCTTAGGGAAAATGTAAATAACAATTCAGAGTTTTATTTGTTTATTATTTATAGATCAGTTCAAGTCATTAGGAAGATGCTGACGAGCACTGGTAGAGTATGAGGTTGTATCTTTTCAAATTCTGCCTTTGACTCTGGGTACAAAGCTCAGATTTGGTTTTTAAAAGATGCATTAACTATTGCTGCTTATTTCTTCCCACCTGCAAGCCAAATGATTTTTCCATTTTTTCCCAAAAGAAGAATTTCACAAATTTTGGATTATGTCTTCAAAATGGAGACAGTTCAGTGTTCAGTAGTTTGTTTTTTTATAAAAATCACTGCAGTAATCAAGCACAAGGAAACCCTTAATTCTCAAAGGATTGCCTGAAACAGGTTTTGTATTGCCCAAGTTACAATGTTCAGCAGGCAAATACTCTTCAGGGGGAACCACATGGGAAATTATTCTTTCAGCTTAGAGGAACATCCAGTACCAATCTATTTGAAAATAGCCTGTAAGATATCGATGTTCTGAATACTTCATGACTCTTATATGTTTAATTTAATTTGTGCAGATTTCCTAGTATTGTTTTTAATTGTGTTCATGATTTTTTACTCTATTACCCATCTTTTGATTACTGATATTACTACCAGAAGGGAAGAGGTTTAGAAAATTCTCTGTGTGCTGAAAAATCAAAGATTATTTATATTTGATATAAGAATATAGGCTGATGAACATGCACTTGTATTCACACACATTACACAGAAGCAAAAGTTTCTAATCACAAACTTTTACTTTGTCCAATCCTTACTTTTGGTCTAGATTCATTCTTCTATTTCCTCATTCTTCTGTTTCCCAAGTTCACTATACTTAAAATGAAGAGATCCAGCTTCTGGTCCAGCTTGTATAGTTAATTCACTTCTCCCCAGTAGGATTCTCCATCCCCATTTGTCTATCAAATAATGAATAGAACTCAGTGATCTTTCAGGGTACTCTAAAATCTTAAGCAAATAGCATAAGGGGAGAAACAGTTAAGGTCAATCTCATAAAACTTCAGAGGAAAGGTTAACACACTGTGGGAAAATCTTACCTTGGAAGCCTGAATTGTTCTGAAGAATTTGAAGAATTTACCAGGAACTGCTTCTGACTGTATTCTCCCAGGAGTTGCTTATTTGCACTAGCAATCAATGGCTTCCTTTTTTGCCATTTGCTACTTTCAAAATAATTAGAATGATTTCTCCTTGAAAATTTATGTAATAGAAGGCAAAATATCTTTGAATACAGTATCCAGATCAGAGACATCATATTGTAAAAAACAGAACAAAACAAAACAAAAATGTCCTAAGAAGTATCTTATTTCACCATCATTATCATACAAGATAGTACCACAGTTCCCTACCCCCCACTCAATCAAAATCAATAACATATGAACAGTCTGCATAATGCCCTGTTTAACTCTATCACTTTTCTAATCACATTTCTCCCTAACACATTCATTGGGATACTGAGCAGAGTTCTTGCTGTTTCTTTGGCCTTTGATTTGTATGATGAACTTTCTAGGATTGATGCCTTATGAACTTTGAAATAAATGTTAATGATGAAAGGAGGAATGAACATGGGGAAATTAACAAACACTTCCCGCTGATCCCTTACATTTTCTTTTGTTTTCAAATTTTATTGATGATTTTTATATTTATACCATAATAATTTCCCAATACAGCCTCTTTCAAGCCCCACTGAACTCTTACTTGAAAAAAGAAAATTCATGAAGGAATAACATCAGATAGATAGCAACAGCCAACATACATAGTGCTTCACATTAATAAATACCATCCCTGTCAAATTGCTCTACACAGTGATTCTTCTTAGTTTTTATTCTTATTTTTATTAAATCATCTTAATTTTCAAAACATATACACAGATAATTTTTCAGCATTAACCCTTGCAAAACCTTGTCTTCCAATTTTTCACTGCCTTCCCCTCTCCTCCTCCCTAGGTGGTAACTAATGCAATATATCTTAAACATGGTAAAAATATATGTTAAATCCAATATATGCATACTATTTATACAGTTATCTTGCTGCACAAGAAAAATAATATAAAAAAAGAGAAAGAAAATAAAATGCAAGCAAACAACAACAAAAAGAAGTAAAAATGCTATAATTATGATCCACATTCAGTTCCCACAGTCTTCTCTCTGCATGTAGATGGGTTTCTTCATCACAAGACCATTGGGACTGTCCTTGATTATCTCATTGTTGAAAAGAGCCACGTCTATAAGAATTGATCATCATATAATCCTGTTGTTGCTGTGTACAATATTCTTTTAGTTCTGTTCATTTCACTTAGCATCAGTTCATGTAAATCTCTCCAGGTTTCTCTGAAGTTATCCTGCTGATAGTTTCTTATAGAACAATAATATTCCATGATATTCATATACCATAACTTATTCAGCCATTCTCCAATGGCTGGGCATCCACTCAGTTTCCAGTTTCTTGCCACTACAAAAAGGGCTACCACAAACTTTTTTGCACATGTGGGTCTCTTTCCCTCCTTTATGATCTCTTTGGGATATAGACCCAGTAGAGACACTGCTGGATCAAAGAGTATGCACAGTTTGATAGCCTTTGGGCATAGTTCCAAACTACTCTACAGAATGGTTGGATCACTTCACAACTCCACCACCAATGTATTAGTATCCCAGTTTTTCCATATTCCCTACAACATTTATCATCATCTTTTCCTGTCATCTTAGCCAATCTGAGAGTGTAGTGGTAACTTACTAGAAATGGTTTCAATTTCTTCATTTGAAAATTGTCTGTTCATATTTTTTGACCATTTATTAATTGGAGAATGGCTTGATTTCTTATAAATTTGAGTCAATTCTCTATATAATTTAGAAATGAGGCCTTTATCAGAACCTTTGAATGTTAAAAAAAAATTCCCAGTTTATTGCTTCCCTTCTAATCTTTTCTGCATTGGTTTTGTTTGTACAAAAACTTTTTAACTTAATAGAATCAAAATTATCCATTTTGTGTTCAATAATGAATTCCAGTACTTCTTTGACCAGAATTTTCTTTCTTTTACACAGATCTTTTATCATGAATAATATCATTCATTTTGTCTAAATCATGAACCCATTTCAACCTTATCTTGGTATACTGTGTTGGGTGTGAGTCAATGCCTAATTTCTGACACACTGGTTTCTATTTTTTACATCGGGTTTTTGTTAAATAGTGAGTTTTTATCACAAAAGCTGAGGTCTTTAGGATTGTCAAGAGATTGTTTTTATTTTCCTTAAGTTGTGCCTGATTCTTTGTAATCCCATCTGGGATTCTCTTGGCAAAGATGCTGTAGTGCTTTGCCATTTCCTTTTCCAGCTCATTTTACAGATGAGGAATCTGAGGCAATGGGGTTAAATGATTTACCCAGGATTACACACTAGTAAGTGTTGAAAGTGAATTTGAACTTACAAAGATAAATCTTTCTGATTTCAAACCCAGCATTCTATTCACTGCACCACATAGAGAAGAAGAAAATATATTTCCTTATTTGTTTTCAGAGACTTATTAGTCACCATATATAATAAATTAGCTGATTTTAGTGCTACTTTGCTCACATTATCATGGTCAATGTGCATATTATTCTCCTAGTCCTGTTTATTAAATAAAAGTTTGCATATTTCTCTAAATTTACATTTTAGAATTTTTCAGTAGTGTTCCATCACATTTATTCTCCACAATTTATTCAGCCATTTCCAATATTTCCTGTTTTACTTCTAGGCATGCTTTTTTTAAAAGTCTGACAGACACAGAAATATTTAATTTGATTAGAGATAATTGGTATAATTAGAAAGAAAAAAAATACAGACATGGAGGTCAGAACACTTGGTTCAAATCCTGTTTGTTCCACTTGTTAAATATATTTTCTTTAGTAGTTTATTAAACATTCTGAGTATTTTTTCTTTTTCTTTTTGTAAAATGGAATGATAAAATACTACACAGTGTATCTCAAAAGCATATCTCATGAGAGTATAGGTTGTCATTTTGACAATTTAGAGAATTAGCACATTTGATTAGGCTCACATAGCCAATATGGATATATAGTGACACTTGAATTTAGATATTCCAAGCTTTTAATCCAGCTTTTTAATTCATTTTGATTTATGTAAGAAATTACTATTACTACCATCATCAACATTGTTTACCATTGGATCAGCAATGTTTTTTTAGTATCAACGGAATCCAATGGGTGTTATAGATGGGCCACATTACATTTAAGAACAATTAATTCCTAGAAAAGACTGAATTTTACCAAGATACTGTATGCAAGGTTAGGACTAAATAGTTTAATTGTTGATATCTCTAACAAACATAGAATTGGGAATACTCATATTTCAAAGCCTGGTTATTCAAGATAGCCCACTGTAAGAGAGAATGAAAAATGACAGTTTAGATTGCTGACAATATTAGGAGCACGGAAGCATTCTCTTTTTCCTGAAATTTTCCCTGTATTCAGCTGTATTAATTCATCAGCATCATCATTTATTAAGCAGATAAGGTTAAAAGACAGACACATGAAGGTAGCCCAGTAACAATAACAGGATAGACAGCTTGTGTGTACCAGTTATCTACACATAATGTAGGTGTGTGGGTCTATATAGATTATGCATTACTCCATTGGTTTGTCTAGCTGTGGCTTGAAAGGAGCCATAGATATCTTTAGAGTTTCTTCTGTCCATTGTTCTAAACAATGGACAATGGAGAACCATTGTTTTCCAAGAGAGATTTTATTTTTTTTCAGGAAGGGAAAGGAAGTGACTCATGAGGCAAGTCATTCTGCTCTCCTCAGTCAGGGAATATTGGGCTAAAATTATATGTATCTACTTACTTAAATATTTATCTACTTTGTTTAAAATTTTGGGAAATAAGATTTAGATTTAAACTACTTCTTGATCCTATACTTTTAATGAGAAAAGAAAGCTTTCAGTTATGTATCTAAAGGTATATATATATATATATATATATATATATATAAACATATATATATAATTACATACAGAATACATACAGCTATTGTTCTCTGTTCTTTATTCTCAAAGAGGACCATGACATCAGGGAGACGATGTTATGACATGCAAGTGAATTGGATTTAAATGAGGGAGGCTGTGCAAGGTCACCTGCCTCACTTTCCTCTCCAGCACTATCTGGGTCCAGTGGCAAGATACAGATCAAGAAGACTGAACATGGCCCTGATTGAAATGGGAGACCTTGTATTTTTAAGCAAAAATCTTCAACAGGTTTAAATGGGGTTGAACCTATTCTGTGATTAAGGCTAGGTAGCAATTGAGGCAAAGAATCTCCTCTTTAACATAGTCCAAAAGTAAATTAAAAAAAATAAATGGATGAATAAATGAATCTTGCAGGGAAAGACCCTCAGAGTTTCTGACCAAAGCAGAAATGACTCCTATTTACATTCAATCTGAATCAATCAGGACTGAAACAATGACCAAAGAGGGCTTAGACTAGGACCTATTGGTAGCCAATTAGAGTCAGATTGGTTTTTGATTTAAAGTCTGGTCCTTAAGAAAGAAATCATCTCATATGTGTGTGTGTGGGGGGGGCAGGATTTTCCTTATCCACTTCAGCCAAAAAGAAATCACAACTGATTTATTGGAGAAGATATAAGATCCAATTGTCTTCTAATAAGGCAGATATTAAAGGAGATTGGCAAAAATATATAAATCAATGGCACTCTTTTTCTCTTTTTTTTTTGTTTTAGAAAAATATTATTTGTAATAAAAAAGTTATTTATGTAATAGGTTTATTATTATTATTTAAAATTAATGAATTTTTAAATGATAAATTTTAATATTTGACATGGTAAATTACAAAAGATAAAATGCATAAACAAAAGTTCCTTGGTTTCTTGAAATGCTGTGAGTTTAAAGAGATCTTATGATCAAAACAATTAAGAATTGCTATATGATATAATATATGGAGTGAATAAGCTCTCTCTTTCTGGGAGTGAAATATCTCAGCTTAATCAAAAGATAGAAATGGAGAGTCACACACACAGAGATAGATAGATAGATAAAGAGAGAGAGAGAAAGAGAGAGAGAGAGAGTCAGATCTCACTCAAGGGGAAATTTCCCTCAACTAGGAGGGAAAGTTTGGTAAGCAAGTTAAAGAGACATGATCAATTATATTTGCTCATCTATATGTCAAGTTTTCCTCAGTGTCTTTTCTTCCAGGGACCATTCCCTGAAGAGATCCCAGAACCACCAATTTTCTTTGTCAAAGCTGGAAACCAGAATAACAAAGATATTTACCCTTCCAACTCTTATCAATTCCATCTCGAGTAATAATTTTCCATCAATAAAGAGAGTCTTATGGAAACAGGCTTAAATTACATAATGAATGCCAAAATAATTAGACAGGAGGCCTCAAACTATCTTTGTGGGCATGGCAAACAAGCAAAGGATTACACAAGATGAGAGGACATACAAGGTCTGTAATATGAATATTTGCAAAGAATATTCTCGTGGGTACCATGATCAAGAACCTATCAAATTGTGGGAGTACCATGTACCAATACCTTATAATAATAATAATAGTACTAGTACTAGTAATAATAATAATAATAATTCCCCTTAAGAAACAGTCTATTTTGGAGAGACTGATTATATTGAATAACCAAAATACATTATTATATAAACATCAGGGATAACATCAGGTAGATGTTATTTGTCAAAATTACCCCAAAATGATTATATGGTTTGACAGGGAAACCAGATTTAAGTGAAACACAAGGTTTGGGACCAGAGGTTAGGCTAGATCACAGATATCAGGCCACATCCCAAGTGTTGTCAACCAATTTAAAATGTAATTAAGGAATTTTTAACAAAATAAATAAAAATACAATGAAACATAGATCATATTATATTTTAAAACTATAGCAATGTGAAGTCTAAAGGGATTGTTATGTAGAGATTTGGGAGCTACCATTTAAATCTGGGTTTGGATTAGATGATCTTCAATGTTATTTCCAATTGTGAGATTCTTATGATTCTCCTCTTTTGAAAAAGAGAAATACAACATTAATTCAAATAAAAGGCTCAGAGACAGACGTGAATAAAGGAACTAGATTTAATCTGATTTGGTGATTGAAAGGTTTCTCCATTCATTTCATGGGGGACCAAATGTATCATATTGCAATTATACCTGGAAAGTAACTTCATTTAAACGTGTTTACAATGACCTTTTACACAGGGTCCTGAGCAAGATTATATTGATTTTCATTATGCAATTAATATAGGTTTTATTGCCTTCTTTTGATCCCTTGATACTCTAGTCCTAGATGGTGGTTGCTTTTAATAAGATAGAGGATATGAGCTGGCAATTTATTTTGTCTCTTACTCCAGGACCAACATTGTGCTGTGGAGAGTTTGAGAAGCATAGAAGCTTGCAGGAATAATGTAGTGACTGGTTCTGGGCCCAAATAAAAAAGCTGTTCAGCCCCTGGCAAAATATTAATTTACTTTCTCTTAAATTGTATAAAATTGACTTTCTGAAGTAGCAACAACCATCAACTTCCTTCTTTATCCAAAATGTGAATAGGTGACTTCTGTTGTATTCCTTCCTTCCTGTACAAAAGACCCAGGAGCCATAGAGAGACAAGAGCAAAGAAATTGAAGAGTTCAGCCTTTCAGATGAAGGAATTCTTGGTATTGATATAGTAGATAAGTGACCAGGCTATGATCACAGAGCTAGGGTAAGAAGAGAGCTCCAAAGCAGCTAGACAGCTAAGAAGGTAGTGCAATGCATAGACTGCTGAACTTAGTGTCAGTGATACTTGAGTTTAAATTCACCCTCAGACAGTGAGTAGCTGGTGATTTTGTATAAGTCACTCTCTATATCTCAGTGTTCTCATTGTAAAATGGAGATAATGAAAGCACCACTTACTAGAATGGTTGTGATGATCAAAAGGGTTAATAGTTATAAAAAGTTTTGCCAAATTTACAGT
The DNA here is from genome assembly GCF_902635505.1 of Sarcophilus harrisii. Lineage (NCBI taxonomy): Eukaryota > Metazoa > Chordata > Mammalia > Dasyuromorphia > Dasyuridae > Sarcophilus > Sarcophilus harrisii. Next base: position 567,413,081 of record NC_045427.1, on the reverse strand, counting down.
ATGATATAATCACTGGTTATTATTATTGTTCTTGTTTCTGCCTCTACTATTGTTCTTACCACCAGTATTATTATATAGTACAACTCCCTCAATTTAGATATGAAAACAGAAACAGAATAATTAAGTGACTTGCTCAAACTTAAGTAGGTAAAAAAAAAACATCAGAGGAAGAATGTAAACCAAAGTTCTCCGAAACAGGATAACTTGCCTAATTTCCGTGACTATTCTGTAAACTATTCTTTTCTTCTTTTCCCAAACTCTTCTCATTCCTCTTCTTTTTCTATAATAGGCATGCATAAGGAGAGGAGAAGTAATCAAAGACCTAATAAATCTATATATTAAACAATAAATATTAAATCATATTTTACCCATTTCTTTAATTCTGATTTCTTATCATTTAAGATACTTTACTCTTACTTTAGCAATCCAAATTTAATTCATCCTTCACGTTGGATTATTCCCTATTTCTTCCCCCCGAAGCCTTGCTTGATGAAATAATATTTGTGAACACTTTGCAAACCTTTAAGTGCTATGTAAATGCCAGCCGCTATTGATCATCAAAAGCCACCATGATCTCTCTTTTTTCTCTAGTATTTATCTTTTGTACTATTCATTTGTTCTGTATTTTGTATATATTATTTGTCACTTAGCATATCCTGCCTTATATTAAGAGTATTTGGTAAGGAATTCATTCATTCAGAAGTAGCTGGTGACCCAGTTGATCCAGTACTTGAATCAGGGACAAAATCTGGTTTCAGACATATACTATGAGACTATAGGAAAGTTCCTTAATTCTCTCAGTTTATCAATTGTAAAATGGGTATAATAACAGCAATTGCTTTGCAGAGTTTTTGTGAGGATCAAATGAGATGGTATTTGGAAAATTTGTTTAGCACAGTGCCTGAAACATACCAGGCAGTATTAATGCTTATTTACTTTATACATTCATTCCTTTTCCTCTCCTCCTTCTAATCTTTCTGTGTGAAGTATGCTGAAAATACAAATGGGTGCCTTCTCTCCTCACCTCTCTTTCCTTCAAAAAAGTGATGGAGAGCTAAATTTTAATAATTCCAGTTAAATACAGTAAGAAGGACTCTCAGATATTTGTGAACTATTGGGGGAGATATTTTTCTTTTTATTCATTTTTGTCAAACTTCTAGAATCATAAAAATATTAATTCAGGAATCGGTGTCTGGGGAAAAGAGCATGAAGGACAACAACAGAAAGATGATGGGGAAAGTTTCACAATTTTTTACTTCATGGTCCAAACAGAATTCAACAAGAATAATAGGACAATGGGAATGCTTCAGGATGGAGGTATGGCAGTCTGTAATCATGTTTAAACTAAAGCTTAGGAGGAGTATCAAAGTCTCACCTATTTTTCTCCATCATGGATCTATGGACCCTCAAGCAGAAAACCTCTTCCCTGAAAGAAGAGCTAGCAATGCTGCCTTCTGGGAACTATCAAGAACTGTTGGAGGAAGCGTTCAAAGGTACCACCTACTGGTAATGTTCAATTGGAGGAGTTATGGCAGATGTTCTGAAATAGAGAGTTCCAAAAGATACTATTTTCTTTTCCTGCAGACATCGTTAGATGCATCAGAATAGAGACCACATCTAATACATTTGTGTATACCTCGGTGTGTTATATACTTAAGAGATGGAGATTCACTTGGGAAATATTGGGATGATCACTTTGACCCTAATTTGACAGATTCTTAGTTTATGAGGGTAGGAAATCTTTGTAGAAATGACTGTAGGATGATACATATAGAGCTAGAAGGGACCTTCCAGGCAATATTGTTAAACTCCCTCATTTTACAGATAAGTTAATTGAAACTAAGAGAGTAGAAATGTTTTACCCAAGATCACACAAGTAGTAAATAGTAGAGATAAGATGGGAATCTAGGGTCTCTGACATCAAATTCAGCATGCTTTCAACTACAACATTCTGCCTTCTTGATGAAAGAATAAAAATTTCAGGTCAGGATCAGAATGACTAAACATGGCATACAAGCCAACAGGAGACTTTTAATTGCCTTTTGTAGGTGGCACTAGTTAAATCTCCCCAAGTAGCTCTATCTCTTCATGGTCATCAGGCAAGAACATTTTGTTATATTTTGTCCCTTTTTTCATTTTGAAATTTCTCTTCATTTGCCTCCTGCAGGACACTATGGAGCCTAACGGGTTGTCAACGCTTTGACCTTTCTGGGAAATCAATCCTAGCATTCATATTTTGAAATTTAAAAAGAGTATGAATTTTGTGAGTGAGATAAGGATACTAAAGTATAATATCATGAGGAGAACTGGAAAAGTAAAGAGCAGCAAGGAGTTGAAAATTTCTTTCAAAGAAATAAGATGGAACAACCTGTGATTTTAAAATGAGATTGAACATAAGGGAGGTAGGTGTGAAATAACATGTGTTTTGGACATCCAAAGATATATCCTAGACCTGAATTAGACTATTTCTATTTTGTACATGTTTCTCATTATGATTATATGTTTACCTTTTGTGAGGAAAGGCTTATGATAGACAACAGAGTATAGAAAGATTCCAAGTAATGACCATTTTTGACAGTGGATAAACTGAGCAATGACACCTCATCTTTCACTTGGATCCCTGAAAGATTTAGGAATTTTTCTTTTTTTTTTCTTTTTTCATTTCCTTTAACCCACTTCTTCTCCTTTGGAGTTACAAAAAAGTTGGTATCTTTTATTATTTTTCAAAAAAGCCATGTAATCCAAAAGTGGAAATATTAATTTACTCAAATATATACTTGTTAAAGTCAGAATTCCACCTTATGCACTTATTAAACAGATGAGTCACATTTGACATTCAAGTCTTCTCTAGGTAGTTTTTTCCTATTTAGAAAAACTTGTCCTCAGAACTTAAGGAATAAATTTCCTTAAGTTAAGGTTATCCATAAATGTGACCAAGACAGAATTCCTTTCCATTTAAAAAATAAATAATCCTTATTTATTAAAGTTCTGTTCTTTTTAAAATAAGCAGACCGAGCTTTGGACTAAACTTCTGAATTAAGAATTATAGCTGTTAAATTCATGAGAATCAGGGGAGTTAGTACAGGATAAGGTTTGGGAGATATATCTGTTGTTATTAAAGCTTCTGCCAGATGTAGGGAAAACAATGCTTTTAAATCTTCACACCTCAGACTTCATGAAGCCCATTTCCCATTAGAATACTCTAACAAAAAGCTGCAAACTCCCTTCATGTATTTTCCCAAGATCTCAACAGGACAGTTCTTGAGATATTTGGTTGCATCACCAAGGAAAGTTAGGTGGTCAGAATTATTTGATCACTTACATTCCAGAGAGGAACAAAGTCTAATGAAAAAGGTGATACTAAGAATATGCTTCCCTCCTGAAATCTCAAGTACTGTGATATTTGCTAAATTTTGGGGGAACATTTTCATATCATTTTTGTTAGTTTTGTTATTGATATGGTCAATTATAGTAATAGTTTTCATGATATTGAACCAGCCTTGCATTCCTGGTATAAATCCCACTTGACCGTAATACACTACGGTACTGATGATAAGTTGTTATCTCTTTGCTATTATTTTATTTAAAATTTTTGCATCTATATTCATTAGGAAGATTGGCCTCTAATTTTCTTTCTCTGTTTTGGCTCTTCCTGATTTAAGTAACAGTACTATGTATGTGTCATTGAAGAAATTTGGCAATGATTATTATAATAATTGGAGATATAAAATTTCCCCTAAGAATTGCTTTGGTGGCATCCCGTAGGTTTTAGTATTTTGTCTTATTATTGTTATTCTATTTAATGAAATTATGTATTGTTTCTGTTATTTGTTGCTTGATTCATTCTTTAGGTTGAGATTACTTAATTTTCAGTTGGTTTTTAGATTATCTTTCCCTGCCTCTTTATTGAATATAATTTTTATTACATTGTGATCTTAAAGTATTTACTATTTTTGCCTTTATGCATTTGATTGTGAGGTTTTTATGCCCTAATACAAAGTCAATTTTTGTGTAGGTGCCAAGAAAAAGATATCTCTATTCAACTTTCTCTAGAGGTAGGTCTACCATATCTAGAATTTCTAGGATTCCATTAACTTCCTAGTTTCATTCTTCAATCCTGAAATCTCATCTATTGTGATATTTGCTAACTTCTTGGGGAATTTTTCTCTTGTTTTGCATTTTTATAGTGAACCCTCTTCAGACATATTATTTCCTTCTTGCTACTACTATGTTGCATTCATCCACATGATGAATGATGGGTAAAAGCCACATTGTCAAATATAGTTTTCTCACTGACTTGGTTAGCTTCTAACCCTTACCTAGTTTGTTTTTTTAAATAGAGCTATTTTGAAATTAAGCTTTTTATTGAGACAACTAAGGAAAATTAGGTAGCACATAATATTTATTTGAAAAGATGATACAACTTAGAATACAATCTAAAGAAATAAAATGTTTTGCTACAATATGGTACCTCTCTTAATTGATTCCCAAATTTTACTGATATCTTGACTATAGATTCCCTTGACTTTTGTTCAAGAAATAAAGAGAAAACAGACTTTTCATTTGTATTATGCTTTTTTAAAGGTTAGAGTCCTGTAAAAGTGCTTTCACTTATTTTGAACACTTTAAAATATTTTGATGCCTAAAGCCCCTAAAGGAAACTGCAATATAGTCATGGTATTCTTCAGCAGAAAAGGTTGCAACTGGCCTGTAAATTATGATAAATAAAACATTAATTTGTGTTTTAGTAATGTTCATCTGCTCTCTTTTAGCTTTGTATAATTACCTTAAAATTCTGCTATGGATCAATAAGTAAGACAATTTTTTTTGGCATAACAGAAACTGAAATTTGCTGAATTTTGCCATTATTTTTCTAGCAGTACTAAGGAGTTGAGGTACCTGCACATAATCATGGGGATGGCATTAAATAGAATTCTGGACTTGAAATCAGGAAGACCTCAGTTCAGATCTAGCCTAAGATGCTTACTACCTTTGTCATCCTGGTCAAGTCACTTCATCTCTCCAGTTTCCTTGTCTGTAAAATGGAGATATTAACAGCACTTACTTCCCAGGTTTGTTGTGAGGTCAAATGAGAAAATGTTTGTAAAGCTCTAGGAAACTTTCAAGTGGTATGTCAATAATGCTGGTTACTGTTGTTGTCATTATTATTTATTAACAATTATAATTATTAATCATTATTGCCATTATAATCATTGATTGTTGTTTTCATAATTATTAGTTATCAATATTACTGTTGTTGTGATTGTAATCTATTGTCTCAGGACTAAAAAAAAATGAAAAGGCTCACCATCAGATGATCGGAAGAGTGACAGATTTTTATTTAAAATTGCTCCCACACCATTAATTGAAATTAAAAAATAGTGCTCCTTAGTACAAAAAGTGCTGGCTTTACAGTAAGCAAGATTTGGGTTTGAATCTTGCCTCAGATACTGACTAGTTATGTAACTCTCAGCAAGTAATTTAACTTCTCTCATAGTTAGTTTCCTCATTTGTGAAATAGATCATGGTCCTTTCCACAGAGAATTTGTGTGTGTGTGTGTGTGTGTGTGTGTGTGTGTGTAAGAGAGAGACAGACACACTGAGTGAGAGAGAGCAAGAGAACAAGAGAATGAGAGACAGACAGACAGAGACAGAGAAAGAGAGATAGAGAGACAGACAGACAGAGACAGAGACAGACAGAAATAGAGAGAGACAGACATAGACAGAGAGGAGGAGGAGGAGGAGAGAGAGAGAGAGAGAGAGAGAGAGAGAGAGAGAGAGAGAGAGAGAGAGAGAGAGAATTAAAATGAGATAAGGGAATAAGTATGTGTGTGTGTATATATATATATATATATATATATATATATATATATATATATATCCTACTCCATATTGGGTACTGTGTTAAATGCTTTACAAATATTACTTCATTTGATCCTCACAACAACACTGTCAACTATAAAGGTCTTTAAATGGGTGACCACAGTGCAACAGGAGATTTGAGTGGCCTGGAAGTAATCTCTGTGGGTATAGGACTGCCCCTTAGGTGGGATCCTGTCCATATTGAGATAGCTTCTTAACAGGAGAAAGCTCTCTCTCTGATTGGCTATGTGTGTGACCTCACAGACCCTCTTTAAGCCTACTGCAGGCAGCAAGTTGCTTTCTTTATCTTGGGGTAGCCAAGCCGAGTGGATGGATAGTCAAGAGAGGTAAGGAGGTTGATAGTGAACACATCAGTCTTTGGACCAGGTGTTCACTAGGGAGTTAACAAGTCAGGCCATTATGTGCATAGGTATAATAAAGGCTTTAAGTTTGCACATGGCTGGCTGTTCTTGAGCATGCTATCTATCGGTTATTAAACTATAAGAAATGGTGGCCAGAGGCCTCTGAAGGCCTTAGAGGAGGCGAGTTGGTGGAATTAGTTGACGCTGCAAAGGCCAGTGGCCAAAGATACTCTGAGGGCCTAGGAATCAGGAGAAACTGGTAATAGTAACTGTTTAAGAGCATGTTACAGTCAACAAGTCAACAAGATGCTATACGATCCCCATTTTACAATAGAGGAAATTGGGCCAAATAGAATTTAAATGACTTGCCTGGAGTAACATAATTAGTAAATGTCTATGACAAGATTTGAACTCAGGTCTTCCTGATTCTAGTCCCAGTAATAGCTACATATACTGCAATATGAAACTGCCTAGATAATATATGTAATGTGTTTGGTAAATTGTAAAGCACTAGATAAATGCTGGTTATTATTGCTAATGTAATTATTATTTATTAATAGTATTATATATAAATAATATAATTATAATATAATATAGTAATCATACATAAAATAATACAATAATGTACAATATAATATATCAATATAATATATATATAGTATCAATCTATCTATCTATCTATCTAGTATTATTCACACTGTAATTAAGGAGGGTAAGACTGAGAAAAGCAACTTGCCAGGGATTACTTACTACTAAGTCACAAGATTGGTTCAGTGGTTTTTCTCATAGTCATGTGACACTTCAGTCTTTTTGGCAACCACCTTTTAAGTCATTCTTGTCATGCTCTCTAGTGACTTCCTTGCTATCCCATAAAGGATCTCCTCAAATTTTTTTTCTTCACTTGGGTATTAGGATCATTCAGCTGGGTTACAGCAAGGTATTTATATCACTATAGATAAAGAAATAAATCAGATGGTTTCAAGATTTGGAAATAAGAATAGCTTACATCCCATTACTTTTTTTATTATTGAAGCTTTTCATTTTCAAAATGTATGCACAGATAATTTTTCAACATTGATCCTTTCATAGCCTTGTGTTCCAAAATTTCCCCTCCTTCTTCCAATCCCTTCTCCTAGATGGCAAGCAATCCAATATAATTTATACATGTTAAAATATATGTTGAATCCAATATATGGAAACATATTGTACAATTATCTTGCTACACAAGAAGGATCAGATCAAAAAGGAAAGAAAATGAATAAGAAAACAAAATGCAAAAGAACAACAAAAGAGTAAGAATGTTATCACATTCTATTCCAAGAGTCTATTCCATTTCCAGTTCCATTGCTGTATTATAGAAGTGTTTTTTAAAAAAAGCACAGCTTCTTGTGAAATCTAAAAGACTTGATTCTTTTATTCCACAAAGGGGACATGAATAGAAAATCCTAAGGTAAACAGAAGTTCAAATATCTGAGTAGTCAATTCAGAGTCAATGTTGGTAAATGAAGTCTGAGATTTTTTGTGATCTCATATATCTCAATAACATGACTAATTTATCTAGCTCTGTCCAGAGAGAGAGAGAAAAAGAAGAGGGGTGTGTGTGTGTGGGGGAAGGACAATCCTCTAATCATTCAGGGGTCCTTCAGCTTCTTCTTGTGAAATTACATGTGGCAATGTATTCTAGTACCAGAAGTATTTCTGTTTATAGTATACTGTATATATATTTGTATACTGGCTCCCTATTTAAAAAGTTTGAGGACCCCTGTTTGGTAGTTCAAATAAAGGCAAGAGAAGGTTCCTGCTCTTAAGGAGTTTACAATCTAATGGAGGAGACAACATGGAAATACTTATATACAACTAAACTGATCACAGTATAAGTTAAAAATATTCAGCAGAGAGAAGAAACTAGAATTGAGAAAGATTAGGAAAAAATTAGGAAAAAAGATTAGGAAAAAATTTCCTATAGAAAGTGGGATTTTAACCGAGCCTTGAAGTTGTGAATCCTAAGTTAGAGATGAGGAGGGAGGACATTCCAGACTTGGGAAATAGACAGTGAAGATTTTCAGAACATTGAAATGAATTTATTCAAGAAACAAGAAGACCAATATTACTATATCATAGAATAAAAGAAGGGTGGGGTATAATGCAAGAAGCCTACCAAGATGAAAGGTAGAAGGAGGCAGGTTATGAAGGGCTTTGAATGCCAAAAAAATTTTTCTATTTCATCCTAGAGAGAATAATGTGGATAGTGGAGTTTATTCTTAGGGCAGATGACATGATCAAACCTGTGCTTTAAAAGGATCACTTTTATAGTTAAGAGGAAGATTGATTATAGAAGAGAAATAGGAAGACCCACCAACAGGTCATTGCAATTGTCCAGACATGAGGTGATGAGAGCCTTGACCAGCGTGGTGGCAGGGTCAGAGGAGAGGAGGGGGTTATATATGAGAGAGACTACAAAAATAAAATATACAGATCCTGATAATAGATTGAATATGGGAAGTGAAAGAGTGAAGAGTCAAGAATGACACCTATGTCTCAAGCCTGAAGGATGGGGAAGATTGACAGTAATAGGGATATTAGGAAGAAGGTAAGGTTTTCTGGGAAAGATAATGAATTTAAGATGTTTATGGTACATCTAGTTCAAGATATTCAGTATACAATTGGAGATTTGAGACTGGAGGTCAGCAGAAGTTAGGGCTGGATAAGTAGATTTGAAAATCAACAGCAAAGACATGATAATTGAATCTTCTATGTTTGAAAGCCAAATCACTAACAAATTGTACTTTAAAAAAAAAAGACCTAATGCTCTCCCCCTCACTCCTGATGGTATTGATAGTTTTTTTCCTTCTGCTAGAAAAATTATTAAGGAAAAGTAGCAGTATTAGCATACATTATCTCATTCCACCCTTCTAACACTCTTGTGAAAAAAGTAATATTTTTTACAATCTTAAAGATTAAAATGATTTCATAATTTATCATTCAAATAATTAATAGTCCTTTATTAAGGACTAACTATGTGCTATTCACTGTGCCTAAAATAGGGAGATTTAAGTTTTTGTTTAGTTGTTCCAGTCTAATTCTTCATTAACCTATTTGGGGTTTTCTTGACAAAGATGGGTGGAGTGATTTCTTATTTCTTATTGTAAATACATTAGATGTCATAGGAACATAGATTATAGACAATCACAGATCTAAGGAACCTCAGAATCAATATAGTCTCACTTCCTCATAAGGCTCATGAGTCCTTTCAGCTCCACAAATTCCAGATTCAAGGTTCACTGTATGCTTCTATTCTGTAATAGATTAAGAAATTAATAAAAACATGTCTATTTTCCACTTTTTTTATTGCCTATTTTAGATGCTTCATTTTCTTAGGAAACATGCTTTTATCAACTTTGATCCTCACAACTTACACAGGAGTTATAGCCAGAATTATAATATTCTCATTTCAGGATTAGGGAATTCAACCCAGTAAAACTAAGCCACATCTCTAAAGTTATGCAGCTTGTAAGTAGTGGCAAAAGGGCCCTAAAGCAGACAGTCTGATGATAAAAGCAACATTCTTTCTCTAAAACATTGTATCATTTTACAATTCCACTAACAATGAATTTGTGCTAAGATTTTTCCACAATTTCTCCAATATTTGTCAATATTTTTCCTTCTATCATTTTAATCAATCTAGGATATATCAAATGATATCTCAAGGTTATTTTAATCTGCATTTCTCTCAATAATAATTTAGAACATTTTTATATAACTATAAATGACTTTAAATTCTTCACTGGAAAATTGCTATAAACATATGAATAAATTTATAAAAATTTATATACACATGTAAATATATATTAATAAATAAGTTTCCAGAAGCCTGGTAGAATACTCACTCTTTTTTTTCTCTTTTTTATTAAAACTTTTTATTTTTCAAAACATGTGCATGGATAATTCTTTTATATTATTCCTTGAAAAACCTTGTGTTCCAATTTTCCCTCCTTTCCCCATCCCCCTCCCCTAGATGGCAATTAGTCCAATATTTGTTAAACATAGTAGAAATAAATATTAAATTCAATATATGCATACATGTTTATACAATCATCTTGCTGCACAAGAAAAATCAAATCAGATTGGAAAAATGAAAAAGAAAATAAGATGCAAGCAAAAAACAACAAAAAGAGTGAAAATGATATGTTGTGAACCACACTCAGTTCCCACAGTCTTGTCTCTGGGTGTAGATGTCTCTCTTCATTTCAATGCCATTAGAACTGCTGACTTCTTTTTTTTTAACATATTTTTCCCAATTATGTCAAGACAATTTTTGGCATTCATTTTTACAAGGTTTTGAGGAACAAATTTCTCTCCTTTGCTCCTTCCCCCTCTTTTTAGAATGGTAGGCAATTACATAAATTACACATATGCTATCATGTGAAATATATTTCCATATTAATTACCATTGTGAAAGAAGAAACAGATCAAAAGGAAAAAATAAAACCATGAAAAAAGAATAAAATAAGTGGGAAAAATGCTTTGATATGCATTCAGAATTGATTCTTTTTTTTATATATGTGGACAGCATTTTCCTTTATGAATCCTTTGTAATTTTTTTAAATCATTGTTTTGCTAAAAACAGCTCAATCATTCATAATCATCACACAATGAAGTTGATAGTATGTACAATATTTTCCTGGTTCTGCTCATTGCACTTGGCATCAGTTTGTACAACTCTTTCTAGGTTTTTCCAAAATCTTCCTGTTCTTCTTTTCTTATTGCATAATCATATCCAATCACATTTATATATCACGGCTTGTTCAGACATTTCCCAATTGATGAACATTCCCTGAATTTCCAATATTTTGCCACCATAAAATGTGGTGCTATATTTTTTCACATGAAAGTAACTTTAACTCTTTTTATTATTTTTTTAGGATACAGATCCAATAGTAGTATTGTTGAAACAAACGCTATGCACAGTTGGTTGCCCTTTGGATATAGCTCCAAATTGTTCTCCAGAAATTGTTCACTTCACAATTCCCTGAGCAGGGCACAAGTGTCCCAATGTTCCCATGTCTTGCTCAACATTTATTATTTTTCTTTTTTGTCATGTTAGCCAATCAAATAAGGTATGAGGTAGTACCTCAGAGTTATTTTGTTTTGCGGTTTTCTAATCAAAAGTAATTTAGAGCATTTTAAATTTTAATTTTAATTAATAATAATAGCTTTTTGTTTTTCAAAATATATTCAAAGATAGTTTCCAACACTGACCTTTGCAAAACCTTATGTTCTCCCTTCCTCCCCTCCTTGCTGTAGATAGCAAGTAATCCAATACAAGCTAATATGTGTACTTCTTCTAAACATTTTTACACATATATCATGCTATACAACAAAAAATAGATTAAAAAGGAAAAAAATGAGAAAGAAAAAAACAAGCAAGCAAAGAACAACAACAAAGGTGAAATTACTATATTGTGATTCACATTCAGTCTCCATAGTCTTCTCTTTGGTTGCAGATAGTTCTCTCCATCACAAGTATATTAGAATTGTCCTGAATCACCTCATTGTTGCAAAGAGCCGAGTCCATCAGAGTTGATCATTATATAATATTGATGTTACTGTATACCATGTTCTCTTGGTTCTACTCATTTCACTTAGCATTAGTACATGTAAGCTAGAGGATTTTTTTTTCAAATGCCTATAGCTAGCATTGATTTCTCTTGAAAACTATCTGTTCATATCCTCTCACCATTTATCAACTGTTGAATAGCTTGTATTCTTGCAAATCTGAGTTAATTCTCTATTTATTTGAGAAAAGAGGCCTTTACAACAAACTCTTATAAAGATTGTTTTCAAGCTTTCTGCTTTCCTTCTAAACTTGGTTGCATTGGTTTTGTTTGTACAAAATCTTTTTATTTTTATATAATCAGTTATCTATTTCATATTTCATAATGCCTATAACTGACTTAGCTTTTTAAAGAATTTGAATGCTATATAACTTGTTGCATGTATGCTTAGTATTGATATTGTTTCATTGTCTATGGTACCTTTTGGGAAAATATAGTTTTCTTCCAATTAGTTTAAATTAGTTCTATTTTGCTTTTATGTTGTCTTACGTCAGAATTTCTATTCCTGCTTTCTTTAACTTCACCTGAAGCAAAAAAATTCTAGAAACCATTACCTTTCCTTTATATTTCTCAGCTTCAAATGTATTTCTTGTAAACAATATATTGTAGGATTCTGTTTTTTTTATCCACTCTGCTATTCACTTCCTTTTTATCAGAGAGTTCATAGTATTCATATTCATAATTATGATTACTAACTTATATTTCCTTCCATTCATTTCTTTCCTTCCTATTTTTCTTCTCCCTATTCTTGCTCTTTCCCTCCTAATCAGTCTTTTGTTTCTGTCTATCACCTCACCAGATCTGCCCTTCCTTCTAGTTCCCCCACTTAGTTCTCTTTCACTTAATCCCTTTCCTTCCTGCCTCTCTGTCAGGTAAGATAGATATCTATATTCAACTGATGGTATATATTAGTCCATCTTTGAACCAATAATGATGTGTAAGGTTCAATCATTGTCCATCATTCACCCTTCAATCTGCCCCTCCATTCCAATAGATCTTTCACAGCTCTTCATATAAAATAATTTCTCCTATCCCACCATTACCTTCCATCTGCCTCCAGTGTACTACTCCTTTTTCTCATCTCTCCATTGTTTTTATGACATTCTCTCAATTTCACCTTATACTTGAACTCTGTCTCTGTGTGTTTCTTTTAGACGTACAATTTTTAGTAATACATTTTTTGAGAATTAAAATTATCATCTTCATATATAGATTTGTAAACATTTTAGCTCTATTGAATTCCCTTTGTTTTCTTTCCTCCCTTTTTGCTTGTTTATATTTCTCTTGGGTCTTGATGTTAGAAGTAATTTTTAGAATTAGAAGCAAGTTTTTATGAAAGTTTACAATTTGTCTATTTCATTGATATCCCCCCCTCCACACACACACACCCTGATGTATTATGCTTAATTCTACCCGATATGTCCTAGCTTCTTTGTCTTCCAGGAATATCATATTCCATGATCTCTGATCTTTAATGTTGCAGCTTCTAAGTCTTCTGTAATCTTGATTGTGACTCCCCAATATTTGAATTATTTCTTTCTGGCCACTTGCAGTTTTTCCCCCCTTGATTTGATGGTTCTATAATTTGGCTATAATTTTCCCTAGAGTTTTTATTTGAGGCTCTCTTTCCTGAGGTGATCAGTGGGTGTTTTCAGTTCTTATTTTGTCCTTTGGTTCCAGAATATCAGGGAAGTTTTGTTTGATAATTTCCTGAATGATATGCATGGCTTCTTTTTGATTATGGTGTTTAGGTAGGATAAAAATTCTGATATTGTCTTTCCTGGATTTATTTTCCACATCAGTTGTTTTTCCTATGAGATATTTTACATTTCTTCTATTTTTTCATTCTTTTGAATTTCCTTCATTAATTATTGATATCTCATATAGTAATTAGCTTCCATTCGCCAGTTCTAACTTTTAAATAGTTGTTTTCCTCGATTAGCTTTTGTATTTTCTTTTTTATTTGGCCAACTTTACTTTTTAAGGAGTAGTTATCTTCAGAGGGCTTTTATATCTCTTTTTCCATTTGGCCAATTCTACTTTTTAAGCAGTTGTTTAAATTTTTTCTCAAGTTGTTGAATCTTTTTTTTTTTTCATATTTCTCTTGCATCACTCTCGTTTCCTTTCCCAATTTTTCTCTATTATTGATGTTTTAATCTCCTTTTTGACAACGAGTTCTTTCTTGGCTTGAGATCACTTCCCATGTTAATTTGGGATTTTGTCAATAGTTGTTTTGACTTTGTTTTCCTTTTCTGAATTTGTGTATTGATTTTCCCTGTCATCATAAAAACTTTCTATTGTCAGATTAATTTCTTTTTCATATTTTTTCTTTTTTCTTTCTTTTAAATTTGTTCTCTGATCATGGGATGTAAGGTACATTCTCTTAGGTTTTTATATCAGAAGCTTCAGACTTGGCTGTTTATCTGGTGTTGTACTAATGCTGCCCTGAGGTCCCCAGAAGATTCTATGTGTGGCAATTTACTGATTTGGGGGCTAGGGTTATATAATGTTACTGAATGGCTTAGGGGTCTGTCAGTTTACTTCATTTTGAGCTGAAGTCCTACACTAGTAGGTCTGGGAATTCTGACATCTATGGGGTGTTTCCATGTTTCTCCAGGATACTCCAAAACACATGGCAGTGTGGCTACTGGTGCCTGCCTGTTTGGTCTCATTCTGCTGAGGCAAGTGCCTGGCCTGATACTGGAGCCTTAGGCATCAGGATGGCTGGCATCTGCCATTACTTAAAGGTCTGGCCACTGGAGGTTGCCTGTATGCTTGGGATTATGCTGATGCATGTGGGAGGTTCTCAGAGATGGAGTTTACCCAATCTCATGGCTATGCAGATACACATGGGGATGTCCTAGTCTTGGCATTTGCCTGCCCCACTGCACTGGGCACCATATATACCATTGGTTTGTTGAGATGGAGCTTGCTGCTGGCTTGCTGGGATGCTCCTTGTCTTGGACAACACTCTCCATTTACCAGAATGAGACATCTTTCTTTAAATTTCTTGGACTCAAAGATAATTGAATTTCATCTTTTTGTTGGTTTTATTATTCCAGAATTCATTTGGGTTTTATGATTGATTGGAATAAGTATTAAAGAGTTATGGCAATTACTGGTCACTCTACCATTTTAGTTCCCAGAAGTCACCACTGTATATGATTACTGACTTTTTTAGTAAACAGAATTGCTTGAAATGTTTGCTATCCTCCAATTTTCCTCATGTTAAGAATTCTTATGACATATAAAAGTTGCTATTTTTAATGACAAATTTGGTTCTGCCATACTCATTAATAATGTGGTACAACTAGCTGAAAACTCAAACTAGAATATACTCCTTCCTGGCCAAAAAACATGATTTTGTGATTCAGTTGCCTTGGAGGCTGTAGAATAATGATTTTAATTCCAACATTTTTACTGTTCCAATTTCTAACCTATAGCAATCTCCCCCATGAAAGGAATGATTGTTGAGATGCTGCCATCTATTGGTAATGTCTAAACTGAGAAAATGATTGGCTCCTATAAGCTGAATACACCAAGGGCCACATCTTCCTTTATTATTTGCAAGAAGTTTTCATTTGGAGAACAAATGGGATGTTAGAACCTTTTGCAATCTTGATATTAAGATGACACTTTATTTTATCTCAGATTTTACTAGGAATAACAAGTAATTGGAGGAAAGGAAATACGGGGATAATCATGTCAAAGGTAGAAGAAGCTTTAGGATGTATTTAGTACAATTTCTTCATTTGTGGATAAAGAAAATGATATTCAAAGAAGTGGTTTGTTGCCTAAGTTTATCTTGGGGAATAAGTACTTAATATTTTTCTTTAAACTTCAATTTCTGCTTCTAGAAAAAGAGCGAAGACCTGCTTCCTGCATAGGACTTTAGCTAGAATCTCTTAGTAAATCTATAGTGCTTTGATGACTTCAGAAGATATATGAACTTCTATGGAATCTAGTATGGTATCACATTTTCTGGCAGAGTGTTGGCTATTTGAGACTTCATTTCAATTCAATAAACATTTACCAATTCAAAAACACTGTGGAGTGTACTGTAGTTACAAAGAAAATAATTCCTACTCTCAAAGATTTTATTTTCTACTATAGAATAAAACATACAATGAAAACTTACCAAATTTGGAGTCTCAGGACTTGAGTGCATTCCAATTTGAATACACTATGTGCAGGATCTTAAGAAAGTCATTTAGGTTCTTTGAGCCTTAGTTTTTTTCATTTATAAAAATAAGGGGATTGGACTAAATGATCTTCAATAGTCTTTCTAGTTCTAAATCTATGATTTTATAAACCTACATAAATAGATAAACGTAGCATATAAACAACATAGAACATGGAAATAAAAAAAACAATAATAAATAAATACAAGGTCATCTGGGGGAAGTGACAATAGTACTATTCAGGTAGATAAAAAATGATGAAGATTCTTACCTTATGGGAAAAAATTTTTAATACATTTGAACAAGCTTATATAGAAGTCATTTTTATTATTCTTCTCTACTTGTCAGTTTCTTCATAAGTAAAATGAAAGGATTTAACTAAGTGATATTTAAAGGCTGTTTTAGCTCTAATAGACTATAATTTGGAAAATTAGAATTTTGGGGCAGAACAATTGTAGCACCTTGGTGTAACTGAATGCCTTTGCTGCATGCACAGAACTTAATGCTCAATTAGAAATGATGGGAACATTAGGAAACATCAGCAGCTTACAATCTGTGATAGAGTAGGAGAGAAAAGTTATTATAGTCTATCTAAGCTAAAGATTTGAGGAGAGCAGATTTCAAAGGATTTGAACAAAAGAGAGGTAGGATACTGTGGATGCTAAGAATATAGGACAAGTTAGCCTAGAAAGGTCTCAAAAGTGAAAATTTTGAAGATGTAAAAAAAAATGAAAAATTCCCATGTTGAATAAAAGGGAATTGTCTAAGGAGACAAAGATGGATGCATAAAGAATTCAGTGAATATATTAGATTTCTAAAAGAAATATCTACAAGATAGAAGCAGGGGCTGGTAATGAAAGATAATTATGAAAGAGTGACAAAATCCTGTAAGAATAATGTCAGGAGCACTAAAGCTCAGAATATGCTAAGGCTAGTAAGGAATGAGCTAAAGAAAATGATAAAAATATTTCTTTGGCTCTGTTGTAGAAAAGAATAGGTTCAAAGACCACTTTTGAGGATGCATAGAAATGGAGAAAGTATACATTGTCAACTCTAATTTTAATACTGATTTTTCCATCAAGTAGAATGAATTTTGAATTAAAAAAAAAAAAAAACACCAGATCTCTCTGTAGTGATTAACACTGTTGATTGCCATCTTCTTTCTAGATTTTTGGAATACCACTCTCTCCTACTTCTCTTCTAACCTATCAGACCACTTCTTCTCAATTTCTTTTGCTGGATTCTCATCCAATTCTTGTCCTCTAATGTAAATATTCCTTAGGGATCTGTCCTGGGTCCTCTTCTCTCTTTATGCTAATTCCATTGGTGATTTGAAAGTTCCTGTGGATTTAATTAATTGCTGTTGATGTTTCTCAGATCTGTCTTTCCTGCCATAACTCTTCTGCTAATCTCCAATTGTGCATTTCCAAGAATCTCTCAGACATCTCAAAATGGATGTCCAGTAGACATTTTAAAATTCAACATATCCAAAATGGAGCTTATTATCTTTCCTCCTAAACCTTCCTCCCTTCCTAATGTCCCCTTTATTATAGAGAAGTCTACCATCCTCTCAGTTAACCCTAGATATTATCTATAACATATCACTATCCCATCCCTTATATCCAATCTGTTACTAAAGCTTCTCAAATATTGATTATTCTCTTCTTTGATGCTGAGACTACTCTGATAGAGTCCTTCATCACCTTATGCCTATACCACTCCAATGGATCTTCTCTACCTCAAGTCTCTCCCCTTCCAATCCATTCTCCATTTAGCCCACAAAGTGATTTTCCTAATTCCTGCCTACTGGCTCCTCTGAACTTCCTTTAAGTCTCAAACCAAGTTTCATCTTTTATAGGAAGTCAGTACCAAATGCTTTTCCCAGGTCATGATTTTTTCTTTAACACTGAAATTAGGAGGACCTGAGTTCAAACCTGGATTCTTACATTTGATACTTACTAGCTATGTAACCCTGGACAAGCCATCCCTGATTGTCTCAGGGTGTGTATACACACACACACACACACACACACACACACAAAATTTTTTTAACAAATATTTGACAAAATTTTTACTAGTCATATATAAGTTAAAGAAAAGTAAGCTAGATCACCATACAGATGGGTAGATTTGGAATTGATTGAATAGCTGGTTCTAAATTGTATCATTAATTGCTGCCAATATGAAGGGCAATTTCTAGTTTAATGCCCTTAAACATTAAGGACTATGTGCTTGGTTCTATGCTATTTAATATTTTTAAATAATCAGTAAGATGATTTCGAATATATATGTGGCAAAAAACCGAGAGGAATAGTGAAACAACTATATGTCAGAATAAGAATCCAAAATAGAGTATGATCCATTCAAAATTCTGGACCAAATCTAATAAAATGAATCTCAATACAAATAAATGCACATTTTTACATGGTTTTTAAAAATTGAATTTATAGGTACAGAATGGGAAAGGAATAGCTAGACAGCACTTTGGATGAAAAAGATCTGGGACTTTTAGTGGATGACAAGTTCAATATTAATCAATAACATAAAATGGTAGCCAACATATCAAGTTTCTTTAAGAAAAACAGTGTCCTGGACTATGGAGTAGATAATACTACTGTCTTATATTCATACCTTATCCTTGTCCTCAATTATTTCTATAGTTGCCTTATAAAAAATTGGACTTATTCTGCATAACTCCAGTGGGATGACTTTAAACAATGAACTTGGCATTACAGATAGATAGATTTATGATTTATTTAAGGGAAATCTTCCTGAAATGTAGAACTATCTAAAAATCAAATCAATTGACTTGGAAAACATTGTTTTCCACCCCTTCCTCACTGGAAATCTTAAAAATGGATGATCATCTGCTGACTATGTTTAATAGCATTTCTCAGATATGTATGGCTGAGGTCCCCATATTCCTCTTGTATTTCTGATATTCTGTGATTCTGTGAGTTTCTTATTAGAAAGACTCCTGCACTTTATGAGGAAAAACTTTCTAAAGCTCACCAGTCTTTTATTGTGAAAGAGAAATATGAGTATTGCATTTCCCTCAAGATATACATGTGTTTGAAATAAAAAGGAAGGAAAAAAAGCATTTGGCAAAAATTATGTTTGGGGATTTTTATCAAGCTCCAAATATTTTGAAACCTAATCTTGTACATATAATGACTGGTTGATTTTTTTATTAATCTCAGAAAAGTTCAGAATTTTACTCTCTTAAACAAATTGTTTGTCATTTCTATTTCCATGTAAATGAAGTGATAATAAATGTTGAACCAAAAATGAGTGCATAACCATTTAAGAAGAAAAATGACAAATATGATGGAAATTAAATGTGAATTTCAGTGCAAGTACACAATCTGTTTTCCTCAGATGTCAGTTTTAAGGGAATGGATTAAAGCATGAACACAAGGAGGTGAGCAACTCATACATACAAGTTTCTTATTGGTCACTGGCAAATAGATTGTTCCTAACTGAGTTGGGAATGGAGAATACCTGAGGTATCAGGGTTAATTTTGAGATAACCTTGTGATGTTCTTCTCTAAAGATGTAATCTTTTCTGGGAGCAGGTTTCTTGGGGGGCTTCTGGGAGCAGCTTTCCTTTCAGTTCAGTGTAATAATCACCTCAAATGAAGCCAGCTGTTAAAGTCCAAATCCTTTATTGTCTCTTTCAAAATACTCTGGTTAGCTTTCTTAGAGGCCTATCTCTCTCCTTGGTTCTGAGATCTCTGCCAGTTTCAGTCTCTCTTCCTCCTAATCTCTCCAGCCAGCACAAAGGTGGAAGTTGGAATGAATCTGAGTATGCCTCCGAGAGTGGGCTTGTGGGCTTCTGTGTCTGGCCCTGGGAGTTTCTTGCTTATATTCTGTGCACTGAGTATACTCCAATCATTACATCACTAGGAAACCATTATTTGTTGTAGGATTAAATCAGTGCTAAATTAGATTTAACCATTGCCTCCTCAATTTCACTTAGTACTTTGTTTCAAGTTCTGGCCCATAACATCTCCTTGTAGGATCAGATCAATCATACTGAACCATGCTAAATTAGATAATTATTGTCTCTATCAATTCCACTGTCGTAGTACCTTGTAAGAATCATAACATAACCTGGATAGGATAGCCAATTTTGGCATGTGATTTCCCTCAAAGTCAGATTGAAAAGAGGCTATTATGGACAAAATTCGCAGTCATTTCTGGTTTCTGAGGATACATTAATTACTTCAATAGATGGTTGATATGTGTTTACTGTGTAAAAAACTAGGCTTTAGAAAGGCAATAAAAATGAGTAAAAATGATTCTGTCCCTGTCTTTTTATGGTCTCATATAGCCTTTTCAGAGTCATCAAGGAGAGAAGCCATGTTAACAGTACAAGTCACCATAAGTTAAGGGTGAAATGAAGAATATTGAGAACTATTGAAGTCAATTTGTAAGCAGAAATGTTCTGACTGTAGTGGTCAGCAAGGCTTCATAGGGTCACTGAGCTGGTCCTTGAAAGAGAAAAAGACTTTTGAAAGGTAGTAAGGAAGAAATAACTTCACAGAACAGAGAATGTCAAAATAATAGCAATCTCAATGACACAGGAATCTAAAAGCATGTCTGTCACCACAAATACTATGTGCTGCAAAAGTGGTACTATGAAACAGACATAAGAGAATGCATGTGTGGCCCACCTTTTTTTTAAGGTATAACAATTCACTCAATTTCATTCAGTTCAACTTAAAGTAGAATTGTCTATATTTTCTACATTCTACGTTCATACAAAAACTATTTAACTGTTTTAACAACTATAATGCATCAGGGAACCAGCACATGGCAGAATCTCAGTGGTGAAGAACTATCAGATAAGCCAAACAAAATAGTCCAGCAGATGACAATAACTTGGGCCAAAAAAAAAGAAGTTAACTAAGATTATGACATCATCATGCACAAAAATAACATCACCATTAGCAGTTTCAGAGACAGAGGGATTTTCTAATTAGGACGAAGCATCAGGAACATAAATATGTTCCCTCTCCCTCTGGTAATGTGAGAATCTCAGGACCATGTGTTCCTGTATGTATGGGAAAATTCCCTTGTTCGTTACCTTAACATTGCATTTTTTTTTTTTTTGCTTTGAAATAATGTGTCATCTGGTTGCGAGTAGAAAAGATCAATATTGTTGGGGGTTTAAGAATTGTAGCATTTGCA
This sequence comes from Sarcophilus harrisii, assembly GCF_902635505.1. Taxonomy (NCBI): domain Eukaryota; kingdom Metazoa; phylum Chordata; class Mammalia; order Dasyuromorphia; family Dasyuridae; genus Sarcophilus; species Sarcophilus harrisii. The sequence goes on along the minus strand of NC_045427.1, from coordinate 567,391,868 downwards.
AAGGTGATAGCCAAAAGTATGCATTGGACCTAAGGTATCTTTCAGAATAAAATGGGAGAGGATGTCTTATTGAGATAGGTTTGAGTAATGGAACTCAACCTGTTTTAAGTTCGGGATTCCTTTGTGGTGGGGTTGGCAAGTAAGCATAGGTGGAACAATATTCAGGGAAAACAAATCAAATTTAACACTGTATTTCACAACCTGTTACTTCATGGAAGAGTCTAAGAAAAGGGATGCATGGTCAAAGTTTTCATTTAGACAAAAATTCTGCTTGAAAAAGGAAAATATCTGGATATATATTTGACCCATGCTATGATCCTATTTAAGTATCATAAGCAATATTAGTCATTTGGAATTGCTAGAGAAATGAATTCTTTTATGTGAAAGAAAAATTAATTAAAATTTGAAAACAAAGACGTATAGAAAGGTATAATTTATATCATTCCCAGGAGAGAACAATTCTGTTAAAAAAGAAAGGAGTTTCATTAGGAGCTCAGGTAGTTTTAGATTTTGTCCTAAATACAAGAAGGTCCTTTTGGAAATTAACTGTTTTTGTTACTTTATCTTATCACATCTGTAAATTCTTAGCTATTCTTATAAATTACAAGGGGAAGAATTAGAGTGTTCCTCTAAATCATCAAACAATGAGATGAGTAAATTGGTTTTCTCTCTGTGTATATGTGCTTGGTTAGGGGAGAAAAGAGTCTCTTCTAAGAGGGAAAAGGGTAGGGTTTGCTATTTCTTGTTTGGGTTAGAGATATAAATGAAGTAAATTATTCTAGTCATTTTTTTTCCTTTTGTGTGAAGAAGAGAATATTATGTTGCTGGTAAGCATCTCTGTGTTCTCTTCACTATTATTTAATACTGAGTAGATGTGAAAAGCTGCAATGGAAAGATTTACTTGGAGTTATATTAAGTATAATTTCCACTGTTCTCTAAAGTAATAGATTTTGTCATATTTCTTTGCAGAACATGGCAGAAAATGCTCTACAAGAGGATGGAGGCTTCCCTGGATATTTGAGCTTGGTGACCTGGGACCTGACCAACTTGGCCAAAATTAATTTTTTTTAAAGTGAAAACATACTCTAAAAGAAAATATTCCACCTTGATCTATCATTATCCAGTAAAAAAAAGTGTAGAAAATTACAAAGCCAGAAAACTTGTTTCAGGAAGGTTAAATGGCTTTTATTTGGCCTGGACACTTATCTTCTGGTACAATTTTCTCATTGGATATATTTGGCTCAGACTTCCTATGAGAGGTTTAATTTACAAGAGCATTAGACATTAAGAGGATCAAGTTTGGTATAATACAACTGAGAAAAAGAACTTGATACCTTGTGAAGGCTAGTTCTTAGGATACATTGGTAGGAGGAAAGTGCTTTGTAAATTTGAAAGTCCATACTAATGTGAATTGTTGCACTACTTTCTTGTGGAACCAAAAAGTCAGTTAAAAAAAGACAAAGCAATTATTCTTGGATGAAATTCTGTATAGTACAGAGAAAGTCTGAGTTCTCCTACTTCCAACTATATTACAAATATGTACAGCAGCCATATTTCTCCCCACTCAATTTTCTTGGTGTAGATTCCTCCAAAGCTTTTCAACCCTACAAAGAACTTTCTGCACACAAAAGAATTATTTAACAGAGAGAAATCTTAGATTTGGGATGAATGTGGAAAAGCTTTTCACAAGAGTTTAAGACTTTGACACTGAAGAATTCATCCTGGAAATGATTCATATGGAATTGTAGAAATGTTACTCTTCTACAACTTCATATGAATCATTTCCAGTCTCAGGACTACAACTTCCAAATGATCTCCATTTAAAGTCTTATTTAGCCAAAATAGCAAATGTATTTACTCAATAAATAATAATTCATTCATTTTTCCATTAACTCAACACAGATCGAGTCAAAATTTCAGAGTGGATAATTTTAGAACTGGAATCAGGAAGTCCTGCGTTCATTTCAATTCGGCAACAAGAATTTATTTATCATCTATGTGCCAAGCTTTGGGGTATACATTGAGAATACAAAGAACAAGTCAAAGTATTTGCCCTCAAAGAACTTATATTATGCTGGGAAGAAATGGAATTATGTAAATAAATATAAAATGTAAACAAAAGATATACAAAGAAATTTGGCAGAAGTGGGGAAGTGCTAACAATAACATGGATAAGGAAAGCTCTCCTGTAAGACTTGGAAGTTAAATTGAGCTTTAAAGGTAGTTATTGATTCCAAGAAGTGAAAGGGTGGGGAAAGAGCACTTTTGGAATGGAGAACAGCCTCTATAAAGTTAGAGAGGAGAGAGATGGAATGTCATCTATTATTACTTGGGCTAGAATATAGCACATGAAATTGTTCTAGAAATACAGTTTGTAGTTAGGGCTCTAAATGCTAAACAGAGGGCTTTATATCTTATCCTAGAGATGACAGGGAACCTGAGAAGGTTCCTAAGAAGAAAAGTAGTGAACTTTGTGAATATTAATTTGATTGCTACATGGAAACTAGAGGGGAGGACCTGAAAGAAGGAAGGTCAACTAGGACACCATTGAAGCAGTATAAGGCAAGAAATGATGAAGGCCTGAACTAAAATGGTGCTTATATTGTTGGACAGACAGAAGGATAGATGTCAGACATATTGCATATAAGAATTGTTAAAGGGAAGGAGGGGAAAAATAGGAACAGAAGTGAGTGCAAGGGATAATGTTGTAAAAAATTACCCTGGCATAGGTTATGTCAATAAAAAGTTATTTAATAAAAATAAAATAAAATAATAAAAAATAAAAAAAAAGAATTGTTAAGATTGCCTTAAAATTGATTAAATATCGAGGAAACAGGAGATTGAAGACTCAGTGATGAAATAATTCTATGACCTTGGATGGTGAGAAGATAAAGAGAGGAAATATGCATTTATTTTAAGTATCTACTGTGTGACAGGCATTGTGTTAAGCATTTTACATCTCATCTGATCCTAATAACCATCCTGTGAGGTAAGCCCTATTATGAGCTTCATTTTACAGTTGGGGAAATGAAAACACACATAAGTTAAGTGACTCCCAGGGTCACACAGCTAGTAAGTATCTGAAGCTGCACTTGAACTTGTCTTCCTGACTCTGGCTAAATTATTTTATCTACTGTGCCATCTGGTTGTCTTCAGATGGCTAAAATAAATAGGAGAATGAAGATGAGGATCAGAATTTCATTCTATTCTTCAGTATTTCCCTTGGTACTAGTTCTTTCCATATTGTCTGTAAATATAGCTTGTTCTCAAATTTTAAAAAACCTTTGATTTATATTTTTCATTCCCTCAAGTTTTCCTATTTCCCCCTTCCCTTTACTACCAAATTCCTTTAAAAAGTCAACTAAACTTCTACAATGCCCACTTCCAATTCTTTGCAATTTGACTTCTGATACCACCAAAACTATTATGTCTATCCTCTACATAATTCTGCTTCTTGTACGCAGGATATATCTTTCTAAGACATGAGTGTTTGAGCTATGTCAACCCTTCCTCCCTGCAGTAAGTAATTAAAGTAATTTTCCTAAGGTGCACAATTCACTAGCAATTGTTCCTACGTAATATATTCCAGTGACTTCCTGTTACCTCTAAAATTTTTGTCTAAGATCTTATGTTTTATATTAAGAATGCTTTGCAACCAAGCTCCAACCTAGTAAGATAACATGGATGATAAAGCATTAGATTTGTGGTTAGTAAAAATCTTCTAATACTTAGTAGCTATATGACCCTGGACAAGTTACTTATATTGGTTTTAATTTTCTCAGCTGTATGAGGGCAAAAATAATACTTAACTTGAAGATTGTTGCAACCATCAAATGAGATTATACATTCGTATGTATATGTCTGTATACACACATATCACAAACCTAAAAGACATAGATAATTTTGCTTTATTTCATCATTATCATTATCCTTATTATTAATCATTTATGTCTTATTACTCCCTACCATGTATACTGCACTATAGTTAAACTTCCATATTTATTCTTTGTCATCTGTGACATTCCATTTCTTACCCCTGTGTCTTTGCAATGGCTGTCTTTATCCCTAGAATGCAATTTCTTCCCTCTAACAACTTTCTCTTTGGATTCTTATGATAGAAGTAATCCATGTAGATGGTGTAGATGTAGAAACATTTTTCACCTGGCTCTTTTGAAGGAAGTAGACATAATAAATCATTTCTACAAAGGATTGGCTTAGGTTATGACATTTTCTTAAGATCTCTACTCTTTAAGTCCATTTCTGATGGGGAGGAGTGGAGAAAAAAAGAGGTATATAATATTTTAGGTTCTCTTCTTTCTTTGAAAGGGAAAATGGGGGGGGGGAGGCCTTTGATGCAAAGTGATCCTTTTCTTGAAGATAATAAGACTACTTCCTTAGGGTTTTAACCTAAGGCAAAGGCTCTTGCTCCATACAGCTTCCTTTCTCTTCAAAGCTAGAAATCTTAACAAAACAAATTATGAGAATAATTAATAAAATATTCTAATCACTTAGCCAGTTTATTGATTGTCAAGCTGGGGCAGTGAATCTCCAGCCAATTGAAGCTGCTATAATCAATTAGGAGGGAAGGGAAGATACCAGCACTCTCTAGAACAAAGGTATCAGCTCAGGATGCAATTTAAATTATCTTTGTTTACAACTTTTTTTATTAAAATGCAGAAAAAACAGAGAAAATTTTAGATAGTACGGAAGCACAGTAATGAAATCCTAAATGAAAAGCTAATCCATGATTTGTCAAAAATGACTCCTACTTCTAGTTTCCTTCAACTTCTACTTCAAAATAAAAGGAAAAGGAGCCATTGGTACAAAATATTCATAGCAGCTTTTTGTGGTGCAAAACAATTGGAAACTGAAGGGATGATCATCAATCAAGGAATGGCTAAATAAATTATATGATATGATCGTAATAAGATACTATTTTGCTATATGGAATAATAAATAAATGGATACTCCTTTGTTCCATTAGTGTCTTCTCTTCCAAATTGACTCATATTTATTTTGTGTATACATAAATAGGGACATACTATCATTCCCAGCTAGCATGTAAGCCTCCTGGAAGTAGAAATCAGGGAATATTTCATTTTGCATCAGTGAGTCCATGGCAAATAGAAGGAGCTTAACAATTTTTTATTAATTAGTTGTAAGAATAATAGCAAAATAATTGTTCAGTTGAGCAAAAAAAAAACCAAACAGATTTAGCTATCCACAAAATTTAATGTATGAAAAATATCTTATCTTTGGGTTTTAGGTTTGTGTTTATGTGGACTTTTTCCCAAGTGAAGAAGTTGTGTGTGTATATGCTGATAGAAAGAACAATAGATACATAGTACATAGATAGATGGATGGATCGATAGATGATTGTTATTTAATGGTTTGGCCTGAATCATTTGGCAGGCTAAAATCATTTCAAAATATTCACTAAATGCATTCATATTCTAGGCACTCTGTTTAGAATCTGTGAATACAAATACCATAGAGTAATAGTCTCTGATTTCAATCATCTGACATTATATTATAATACACATGGAGGACTGGGGGCAAGGGAATGGAATTTTGATCTGGGCAGATGTAGGGATGGTGACTGGATATATGATCACCATAGCCTATCCAGAAACTATTATCATATTGATATGATGATCACTATTATCAAGCAAAATTAGATGAAAATTGGGGTTAAAAAAACTTTTTTGTGGTGGTAAGAAAGATAACAAGATGTACAGGATGGATAGATGGATAACATAATCTGGGATCAGTTAAATATAATTCATTCAGTGTTTTCTCTTGCTAATTTACCAATCAAGACATATCAGCTTCAGGGCAAAGTTGAGTCTATATTTTTTACCTTTAGAGACAGAGGTTCTGCGGACTTGCTCTAAAGTTTGGGGGAAATGTGGAACCATGGGGGGACAGCTGTAGGGCAGATACAAGACGGTTAATGTAGGTGGATGATTGACCCATGTTGGAATAAATTGAAGGGATTATTTAGACAGGAGCTAGAAAACCATTGGTATGGCAATAAAGCAGTTATAGCCATTTGATGACCTATAACATAAAATAGGGATGGCTTAGCCCCAGAGAACAAAACTGGGAATAATGTGTGGTTGCTGAAGAGATGCAAATTGGTTCTTGATTTGCAGTGGGGGGAGAGTTGGAGGGGAAGAATCCTAACAATTTGAGTTGACCAAAAGTGAATGGGCTGTCTTGGGAATTGGTAGGTATTTGAGGATTCCAAAAGCCCTGTTTTGCTTTTAAAACACTGATATGATAATTGAAAGAAGCCCCTTTTAAAACACTGCCTCAGAATCTTTATTTTTCCAAGTCCAATAGGAGTCATATTTCTATGATCTAATAAGAGGATCTGAGCTAGAAAGAAACTCTTCCTTCCACAGATATAAAATTTGAGAATTAGAAAGAATCTGAAGGGCCATCTTGTTGAATACCAAATACCAATACCAAAAGATTCTCTAATATATCCAGTAAATGATCACTCAGATGCTACTTGAAAATTTCCATAGAGTTAAAACTTACCATTCCTCTGTGCAGGTCATCATACTCTTGGAAAGTTTAAATAATTAAGAATTTTCTCCTGGGTTTGAGTATAAATTCTGTTCTTTGCCACTTTCACCCATTATTCCTGGTTTGACCTTCTGGAGCCAAATACAGTAAGCCTGATTCCTCCTCCACATTATAATCTTCAAATACTTGAAGAAAGCTATCTATCATACTCTCTTTCTTTTTGTCACAGATCCCAACCACTAAAAATTTCCCCATAGATTAAACCTGCTTTGTTCCTTCTTCTGATTGCTTCATAAGTTGTAGACTTAAGATTTATAACCATTTTTGACTGCCCTTCTTGGGGAATTCTACACGTTATCAATGGTCTTCTTAAATAATAATGCTTAAAACTGAACACAATTATTCCAGATGAAGTCTGAAGAGGTCACGGTAAAGTGGTATTATCACCTTCCTGTTCTTGGAAGTTGTCTTTCTTTATACAGCCTATAATTGCCATACCTTTTATGACTGCCATATCACTCTACTGACTAATATTGAACTTGCAGTTCAATAAATCTTCACATTTTTTCTTTTTTTTCAGAATTGTAGTCTCTTCATTTCTTCCCACACTATACCTTTCAAGTTGATTTCTGTTTCTGTCTAAATACAAGAATTTAAATGTATCCCTATTTTTTTTATTTTAACATATTTCTCCCTATGCTCTAGTCTGCCAAGAACCTTTTGCATCCCAAATCTATTACCCATTGCATCAGCTATTCTTTCCAGTTTTGTGTCACATGCAGATTTGATAAATATATTGTCACTGACTTTACCCAAATCTTTCACAAAAATATAAAAAAGCACAGATCATTACCTCAGGTACACTATGGGAGTCCTCCTGCCATGGTAACATGGAACCATTAACTTTATAAGTCCAGACATTGAGCCCCTTCAGAATCCATCCAACTGTATTATCATGTAGTCCACATCTCTCTATCTTCTTCACAAAAATATGAGATGATCGATCCAAAACTTTACTAATAATTTGGAACTATGCCCAAAGGGCCTACCTTTTGATCCAGCTGTGTCTTTACTGAGTCTATATCAAATAGGATCATAACAGAGGAAAAAGGACCCACATGTGCAAAAATGTTTGTAGCAATTCTTTTGGTAGTAGCAAGGAACTGGAAACTGAGTGGATGGCCATCATTTAGGGAGTTGTGAAATAAATTATGAGATGTGAATGTAAGGGAATATAATTGTTCTATAAAAATGATGAGCAAGCAGATTTCAGAAAAGCCTTTAAACATTTCCATGAACTGGAAAGTGAGCAGAACTAAGAAAAATTGTATCCAGTAACAAAATTGTTTGATAATCAACTGTGATCGACTTGAAGCTTTTCAATAACAATGTGATTCAAAGCAAAAAAAAAAAAATAGCTTCGGATGATAAGTGCCATCTGCATTGAAAAAAATTGCTACCATCTAAATAAAAATATATGGCATGACCTGTTCTTGAAACCATAGCAGTTTTTTTAAATAAGAACTGCAGCCTTTTCTACCTGTTTATCAACCAAGCTTTTTGGTTCTTGTTTCATCCTATACTTTCTCTGGAAAATCAAAGTCAGACACACTGATCTACAATGCTTATGTTCTCTAACGTTTTGTGTAAGATAACAGCGACCATCCTGTAATTTTGTGTTATCAGTGCCATTTTCCATGACATTTCAGATATTATTGAGAATGGGTCAGTACTGGCATCTTTCAGATTTGTTGTTGATATTTTCTTTTGCTTTCATTCTTGAGGATGTAAATTTATCTGGGAATAAAAAAATTGAATTCATAGAGATCAACTTATCTTGTATTAAATACAAGATTTAATAATCCTCATAAGTCATCTCATTCTCTCATTTCAGTAAAAAGTTCATCTCCCTTTGGGAAGAAAAAATCAGAAAGTAAGAATCAAAAAATTCTACATTTTCCCCATTGTCAATTTTTATTATCTGAATCAAAGATTCTAGGCCTTCTTTGACCTTCTCCCCCAAATTAGCTTTTTAAAAACAAAAAAAAATTGTTTTGTTTTCCTTAAAATACCTTGATTGTTTCATCTTATTTTTACTTTAAAATCCCTGATGCCATGTTTAGAAGGCCCCACCAAACTATTCATCAGCTGGTACCTGTTTTACTTCTATCTTCTATATTTTCTGAATGTAGGTTGATTTCTGAGTTCTTTGTTCATCCACATTAGTCTCTTCAGATGAATTCCAATCTTTTCCATCATTATAGTTATTTCTTTTTGTGTCTTTAGAAATTTTTTTTGCCATTTTGTAGTACCTTTTCCTATAGTATAATACCTATTTGAAATCTGCTTTCCCCCACAATTATAGAATGCCTTTCAGATCTGCTCATGTGTCACTCCTTCTCTGTTATAAGCGTTAGGATGAAAATATCATTTTCTTCCAAGCTTCCCTGTTAGCTGTATGGATAAACTCCTCCATAAGTACACATACTATACTTCTCTGTACGGTTTATGATTCATTCTCCAAATTCACCATGCATTTCTTCTTTCTGTTCTGGTGGTCTGTAGTACACTTTAATGATAAAATCAGTTTTGTTTCTCCTTCCATTGACCTTCATCAATATATACTTCATCATACTTTTCCCTTCTAAATATGGCTTTTTTGAATATATATTCTTCTTAATATTCAGTGCTACCACAATTCCTTCTCCACTTGATCTGGTCTATTCTGTTTCTTTTCTTGTACCTTTGGCCACCAGTCCTAATTGCATTGAAGGAAATGATCCCTTTGGTAGGTAGACTAATAGCATACACAAGGTAAGCTTTAGGGAAATGTTTGTAATGGTTGTGGGCACATAATACTATGTCAGTTAAATTCCAAAAGTAGTTAAAAACTCTTTTAAAATATTTATTTATTTTAATACACATTTTTTCATGAATCATGTTAGAAAAGAAAAATAAGAACAAAAGGGGAAAACTATGGGAGAAAAAAAACAGAAAAAAAAATGAACATAGCATGTGTTGATTTACATTCAATCTTCATAGTTCTTTTTCTGGATGCAGATGGCATTTTCTAACCAAAGTCTTTTGGGACTGCCTTGGATCATGGAACCACTGAGAAGAACCAAGTCTTTCATAGTTCAGTATCACACATTATTGCTGTTATTATGTACAACATAATGCTGGCGCTGTTTGTTTTGCTCAACAGCAGTTCCTATATATCTTTCCAGGTCTTTTTAAAATCAGCTTGTTCATATGTATATAATACTATATTTTATACATAACACTATACATTTTATATAACAATAACATTCCATTACTTTCATACACCCCAAATTGTTCAGTTACTCCCCAATTGATGGGCACTATTCATTTTCCAAATCTTTGCTACTACAGAAAGAGTTGCTACAATTTTTCATATTTGGTTCCTTTTTCCTCCTTTATGATTCCCTTGGGATCCAGATCCAGTAATGGCACTGCTAAATCAAAATATATGCACAGTTTGATAACCCTTTGGCCATAGTTCCAAATTGTTCTCCAGAATGGTTGAATCATTTCACAACTCCATCAACAATGAATTAGTGTTCCAGTTTACCCACATCATCTGAAAATTGTTCATATCCTTTGACTATTTATTAACTGGAGTTGATATAATAATTAACTACATTCTTATTAATTTGACAGAGTTTTTATGTATTTTAGAAATAGAACTTTATCAGAAACACTGGCTGCAAAAATTTTACCCCAGCTTTGTACTTTCCTTTTAACCTTGTTTCACTTGGTTTTGTTTGTGCAAAACCCTTTTAATTTAATGTAATCAAAATGCAGTTAATAACTCTTGATGTGTGGGTAAGAGGGTGGGAACTACAAATGAATACAATTTGCTTCCTGAATTCTGTGTGCTCATGGCTAGGTTCATAGTAAACGCAAGCATTTAAATAACTCCAATTCCAGACTGAATATGATAGATGTTATGATGATACAAAGGAATGTATTATGGAGATTTAGATGAGGGAGAGGATGTTTTTACTTAGGATGAAGAAAATCAAAGGAAGCTTTCTTTAAAAAAATGGTCTTTAAGCTAGCCCTTTATGGACTTTTAAGTAAAGTTTTGAAAGACATAAAATTTCAGAGGGAACAGAGAGAGGTTGTTGTAGGCAGAAGGAATATGTGAACAAAGTACATGATCCTGGAAAGTATTCTAGGGACTCAAATTTTGTTTTTTGATTTTTTTCAAGTATATTGTACATAGAAGGGTGGGGTAATTTTCAAGGCAGAAAAGTTATTTTGACCCAGAATATGACAGGCTAAGCTGTTTGGAGTTTTTTTTTTCCATTTTATTTGCTTTAAAGAACCTATACCAATGTTATATTTTAGCCAATGTGGCCTTCCTGCTATTCCATCCCCCATATATGACATTATTTTTATATTTTTCGACAATTATATGTAAAAAATAATAAACATTTTTTTTAAAATTTGAGTTCTAAATTATCTGCCTTTCCCTTTTCTTTTTCCCCTCCATGAGGTGGAAATCAATTTGACATACATTATATATGTGCAGTCTTTCAAAACATATTTCCATATTAGCCATAGTATAAAAGAAAACAGACCAAAAAGTGAAAAAAGTAAAGTTGAATAAAACTGAATTTTAAAAAAAGTATCTTTTATCTGCATTCAGAATCTGTCAGTGTTTTTCTCTGAAGATGAGTAGTATTTTTCTTCATAAGTCCTTCAAAATTGTCCTGGATCTTTGTATAGCTAAGTAATTCACAGTTGATGCCATGCAATATTGCTGTTGTGTACAATGTTACAGTGTTCTCCTGGTTCTGCTCACTTCACTTTGCATCAGTTGACAGAAATATTTCCAGGTTTTTCTGAGAGAATCCTTGTTATCGTTTCTTATAGTATAGTAGTATTGTCACAATCATATACTACAATTGATTTAGTCATACTGCATTTGATGGGCTTCCTACTGCCCATCTGTTAATCCTCATTTCCTCCAACTGGACAAAGCTCTAGTGTATTCTCAGACCAACAAAATATTTATAAAGGTTCCACTAATAATCACCGGAAAGAATTGTAAAAATGTATTGCACTATTGAATTGTCTAAAGCTCTTTAAGTCAAAAAACTTAAGGAAAAGGGGGGAAAAGAGCTTCCCCAGATCATACTTGTTCTTCCTAAGCAAATCCGGCTAATATTTTTACATTAGGATGTGACATTGTCCAAACAGATTTTAACAAATAGAATTTGCAGCAAAACATCGTAGGCTAACTTCTTAACCAAGGCAAGTAAACCTACTTAATTGTTTTCTTCCCAAGATTCTGTGTCAAAATATTAAATATTATCACTTGTTCCTGTGTAGCAAAACACTTAAAAAATCCTTTCTCCTTTTTGTTTTTTTCCAACTCAAACCAGAAAAGTCATCATAAAGCAATAAATATTTATTTACAGAGTTTTCATCACTTTTCAGCTCTGAAAAGCACTGAAGGGAAGCTGAAACTTAAGCTTTCTTCCAGTAAGCTTAAATCTTTCTTCTGACAATAAGAATACAGCATCCAAATCCTTATTAGCTGAATGTTCCCATTGTTGCTTTTTTCATAAGGTTCTGACATAGTTACTTTTCATTAATAGGTTTCTTCCTCTTCTCACAGCTTGTCCAGTGTCCTTACCATACCAATCATTGTTTTTCATTTTTATTTTGAATTCCAAATTTTCTTCTTTGCTCCCTTACACTTCTCCTTCACTCATTGGGAAAACAAAAGAAAAACAACAACAACAACAAAAACAATACTCATTGTACACCTGATGCCATGCAAAATATATTTCCACATTTGTCAGGCTGTTAAAGAAAAAAGGAACAAAAATAAAGGAAAAAATATGCTTCAAAATGAACTCAGAGCTCATCAATTCTCTGTGGGGAGGTGAATAGTATTTTTATCATTATCTTTGGAATTGTCATAGATATTTGTATTAATCAGAGTAACTAAATCCTTCAGAGTTGATCAGCCTTATAATATTGCTATTTGGGTGTATAATATTCTGATTTCTACTCCACTTTGTATCAGCTCATATAAGTCTTCCAGGTTTTTCAACAAAGTTGATGCTCACAGAATAATAGAATCCTATCACAATCATATTTCACAACTTCCTCAGCCATTCCCCATTTTTATGGGGCATAGTCAATTTACTGTCAATGTATTAAATAAATCAGAGCTTCCTGGTATTCACTTTTTACATATAATTTAACAACTCACCAAATTTTCTCTCACCAGTCCTTATTTGGCCATCCATCAGCCTTCTAATAGTCATGTGATTTTTCTTTCTTTTTTAAAACCCTGTTAAGTCATAAAACAATTGCATATAAATGAGTTGAGGGAAGACAATAAGCTATAGCTCTAGCCATTAACCAGTTCTCAAAAAAAACCCATTCATCATATTCTTTGTCCTTAAAATTATTTCTTCAACCTCACCTTTTCTGTTTTTAATAAATAAATGTACTTTCTTCTTTTCTTTTAATAAAACATCAAACTATTGAAATAAAATAATTTTATAATCTTTTACAGTAATTTAAGTCTTTCTATTTGTGCCATCACTCATTTGCTCATATGGACCAAATCCCATTGCATAATTGTGTTTATTTATAAACACATTTCAGCAGCTTTTATTGTCAAGTTTCTTTTGCCACCCCTTTTGTACATCAAACTGTTTCATCTATGAAAAAGCTAGCAGTACATATCTTTTAAGATTTATTTGGGTTCTCCCTTGGACTTCTGGCCAAGATGGACTAGAGGACACATACATCTTCTTAAGCTCTTTCTTTTCTCTCAGAATAATTTATTTCATGACAAGCCTCAGACTTGACTAAAAAAAACCCATAAATAATAACCAAGAGAAGATATCCTCAAAATTTGCCAGAAAAGGTCTGTTTTTGCTCATGGGTGAGGATTGAAGGAAGGCACTGGCAACACAGCAGACAGAGTAAGGCAGTCAGTTCACAGCTGAGCAGACCGGAGGGGGGTAAGGTGTGATCTCAACTGTTTATGCAGGGAGAGCTTTACTACAGTGTTGACTACTTTGCCCTGGCAGCAAGCCAGTAGACCAACAGAGAAGCTGTAAACACAGGGGGTAAAAACTATAACCCCAGAAATATAGGGTCTCCAGGGACCTGGCCACATCCACCCACAGTGTCTCAGCACGGTCTCAGAATCTCAGAGTCTCAGAGCACAGATGCACCCCAGCCACTGCTATCCTGTTAGTGCCTCACTGCTGCCCCCTATAGTCTATAGAGGTAGCTCAGTAATACCATCCAGCTTCTCGACCCCACCCCACCCCCCAGGCCAAAAAAAAAAAAAGCAGACTACATTTGTTTTTCTTGTTAGTTTGTTTTCTTTGATTCTTCTTTGACAAAATGAGCAAAAAATTAAAATTGACTCTAACTATTGATAGCTTCTATATGGATAGAGAGCAGACTTTAAACCCTGAGGAGATTAAAACAGACTGTCGCCAGATGAATCCCCAAAAGGGTTTATGATCTGGTCCTCAACACACAAGACTCTCATAGAAGAAATTAAAAAGGCTCTCACAAGAGAGCTAGAAGAAAAATGGGAAAAGGAAGGGGAAGCTTGGCAATAGAGTCTGGATAAGTCATCCCATTCATTAAAGACAGAATGGATAAAGAAATCAAATCCTTGAAAAACAGAATTAGTGAGTTGGAAAAAGAAAATAGCTCTTTAAAAAATAAAACTGGTGAAATAGAAAAAAATTCCATAGAACAAAACAACTCACTTAAAAACTCAATTGGACAATTAGAAAAAGATATAAAAAAGTGAGTGAAGAAAATAACTCATTAAAAATCAGAATCAAACAAATGGAAATGCATGACTCAAGGAGACACCAAGAGCCAGTCAAACAAAACCAAAAAAAATGAAACAATGGGAAAAATTTCAACTACCTTTTTGGGAAAACAACAGACATGGAAAATAGATCCAGGAGAGATAATCTGAGAATTATTGAACTTCCTGAAAAATATGATGAATAAAAGAGCCTGGAAACTAATTTCCAAGAAATTATCAAAGAAAACTGCCCAAATGTTATGGAAACAAAGGGTAAAATACACATTGAAAGGATTCATCCATCACCTTCTGAAAGGGATCCTAAGATCAAAACTCTAAGAAATATAGAGGCCAAATTGCAGAACTATCAGACGAGGGAAAAAGTACTGCAAGCTGCTAAAAAATCAATTCAGATATAGAGGAGCCACAATAAGGATTACTCAGGATCTAGCAGCATCCACATTAAAGGATTGAAGGGCCTGGAATCTGATATTCCAAAAAGCTAAGGAACTTGGTATGCAGCCAAAAATAACTTACCCAGCCAAAATGAGCATCTTTTTCCAGGGAAGAAGATAGATATTCAATGAATTAAGTGAATTTCATCTATTTTTGATGAAAAAACCAGATCTAAACAAAAAGTTTGATCTACAAATATAGAACTCAAGAGAAACCTAAAAAGGTAAAAAGAAATCTTGGGAACTATATTTCTGCTATAAAGATATATAAAGAACACATGTATATTTTGTTCTAAAAACTAGAGGTGGAAAGAAAATTGTACCTGTAAAAGGGTAATGTGGAGGTACTACATTTCATGAAGAGGGAAAGGAAACCTATTATATCTGAGAGAAAGAATGGAGGTGGATGAACATAGTGTGTATATTACTGCCATCAGAGTTGGCTTAAAGAGAATATTAGACATATTCAATTTATGGTGAAACTTCTCCCACCTCATTGAAAAGTGGGAGGAAAAAAGTGAAAAGGGAAGGAGTAAGCTAAGCAGAAGAGAATACAGAAATTGTGAGGAAAAAGGGTAAGAGGGAAAGGAACTCTACGGTGGGGGGAGGGATACTAAAAAGAGAGGGCAGTGAGAAGCCATTGGTGCTCACAAGTTTAATACTGGGGAGGGGGTTAAGAGGGAAGGGAGAAAAGCATAAACAGGGGTTAACAAGATAGCAAGTAATACAGAATTGGTAATTTTAACTATAAATGTGAATGGGATAAAATCTCTCATAAAGAGGAAGCATTTAGCAGACTGGACTAAAAGCCAGAATCCTAAAATATGTTATATACAGGAAACATCCTTGAAGCAGGGCAATACATACAGGGCAAAAGTAAAAGATTGAAGCAGAACCTACTATACCTCAGGTGAAGTCAAAAAAGCAGGGGTAGCCATCCTGATCTCAAATCAAGCAAAAGTAAAAATTGATCTAATTAAAAGAGATTAGGAGGGGCACTATATCTTGCTAAAGAGTAGCATAGATAATGAAGCAATATCAATATTAAATGTATATGCACCAAGTGGTGTAGCATCTAAATTCTTAAAAGAGAAATTAAGAGAGCTGCAAGAAGAAATAGACAGCAAAACTATCATAGTGGGAGATCTGACCCTTGCACTCTCAGAATTAGATAAATCAAACCACAAAATAAATAAGAAGGAAGTCAAAGAGGTAAATAGAATACTAGAAAAGTTAGATATTATAGATCTTTGGAGAAAACTAAATGGAGACAGAAAGGAGTACACTTTATTCTCAACAGTTCATGGAACCTATACAAAAACTGACCATATATTAAGACATAAAAACCCTCAAACTCAAATGCAGTAAGGCAGAAATAGAAAATGCATGCTTTTCAGACTATGATGCAATGAAAATTACATTCAATAAAAAGCCAGGGGAAAATAGACCAAAAATAATTGGACACTAAATAATGTTATACTAAACAATGATTGGGTGAAACAGCAAATCATAGACATGATTAATAACTTCACCCAAGAAAATGACAATAATGAGACGTCATACCAAAATGTGTGAGATGCAGCCAAAGTGGTAATAAGGGGAAATTCTATATCTCTAGAGGCCTACTTGCATAAAATAGAGAAAGAGAAGGTCAATGAACTGGGCTTGCAACTAAAAATGCTAGAAAAGGAACAAATTAAAAAACCCCAGTCAAACACTAAATTTGAAATTCTAAAAATAAAAGGTGATATTAATAAAATTGAAAGTAAAAAAATAATTATTGAATTAATTAATAAAACTAGGAGTTGGTTTTATGAAAAAACAAACAAAATAGATAAACCATTAGTAAATATGATTTAAAAAAGGAAAGAGGGAAATCAAATTGTTAGTCTTAAAAATGAAAAGGGAGAACTCATCACTAATGAAGAGGAAGTTAGAGCAATAATTAGGAATTACTTTGCCCAGCTTTATGCCAATAAATTCAATAACTTAATGAAATGGAAGAATACCTTCAAAAATATAGCTTGCCTAGATTAGCAGAGAAAAAAAGTAAATAGACTAAACAGTCCCATTTTAGAAAAATAGAACAAACTATTAACTAAATCTCTAAGAAAAAAAATCCCCAGGACCAGATAGATTTACATGTGAATACCACCAAACATTTAAAGAACAATTAACTCCAATGCTATATAACCTATTTGAAAAAAATATGGAATGGAGTCTTACCAAATTCCTTTTATGACACAGACATGGTACTGATACCTAAACGGGTAGTTTGAAAGTAGAGAAAGAAAATTACAGACCAATCTCCCTAATGAATATTGATGCTAAAATCTTAAATAAAATGTTAGCAAAAAGATTACAGAAAATCATTCCTAGGATAATACACTATAACCAAGTAGGATTTATACCAGGATTGCAGGGCTGGTTCAACATTAGGAAAACTATTAGCATAATTGACTATATCAATAACCAAATTAGCAGAAACCATATGATCATCTCAATAGTTGAAGAAAAAGCATTTGATAAAATCCAACATCCATTCATAATAGAAACACTTGAGAATATAGGAATAAATTGACGTTTCCATAAAATAGTCAGGAGCATATATTTAAAACCATAAGTAAGCATCCTATTGATGGGGATAAACTGGAACCATTCTCAGTAAGATCAGGAGTGAAACAAGGTTGCCCAGTATCATCATTATTATTTAATATTGTATTAGAAACGCTAGCCTGGGCAATAAGAATTGAGAAAGAGATTAAAGGAATTAGAGTAGGTAATGAGGAAACCAAATTACCACTCTTTGCAGATGATATGATGGTATACCTAGAAAACCCCAGAGATTCTACTAAAAAGCTATTAAAAATAATTCAGAACTTTAGCAAACTTGCAGGATACAAAATAAATCCCCATAAATCCTCAGCATTTTTATACATCACCAACAAAATTCAACAGCAAGAGATACAAAGAGAAATTCCATTCAAAATAACTGTTGATAGCATAAAATATTTGGGAATCTACCAAAGGAAAGTCAGGAATTTTATGAGGAAAATTACAAAACACTTTCCACACAAATAAAGTCAGATTTAAATAATTGGAAAAATATTAAATGCTCTTGGATAGGCCGAGCGAACGTAATAAAGATGACAATACTCCCTAAACTAATCTATTTATTTGGTGGTATACCAATCAGACTTCCAAGAAACTATTTTAATGACCTAGAAAAAATACAACGAAATTTATATGGAAGAACAAAAGGTCGAGAATTTCAAGGGAATTAATGAAAAAAAAAATCAAATGAAGATGGTCTAGCTATACCTGATCTAAAACAATATTATAAAGCAGTAGTCACCAAAACCACTTGGTATTGGCTAAGAAATAGATTAGTTGATCAATGGAATAGGTTGGTTCACAGGACAAAATAATCAATAACTATAGAAATATAGTGTTTGACAAACCCAAAGATCCTAACTTTTGGGATAAGAATTCATTATTTGACAAAAACTGCTGGGATAACTGGAAATTAGTATGGCAGAAATTAGGCATGGACCCACACTTAACACCATACACCAAGATAAGATCAAAATGGGTCCACAATTTGGGCATAAAGAATGAGATTATAAATAAATTAGAGGAATATATTTTACCTCTCAGACTTGTGGAGGAGAAAGGAATTTGTGACCAAAGATGAACTAGAGATCATTATTGATCACAAAATAGAAAATTTTCATTATATCAAATTAAAAAGCCTTTGTACAAACAAAACAAATGCAGACAAGATTAGAAGGGAAGCAATAAACTAGGAAAACATTTTTATAGCTAACGATTCTGATAAAGACCTCATTTCCAAAATATATAGAGAATTGCCTCTACCTTATAAGAAACCAAGCCATTCTTCAATTGATAAAGGGTCAAAGGATATGAACAGACAATTTTCAGATGATGAAATTGAAACTATTTCCACTCATATGAAAGAGTGTTCCAAATCGCTATTGATCAGAGAAATGCAAATTAAGACAACTCTGAGATACCACTACACATGTCAGATTGACTAAGATGACAGGAAAAAATAATGTTGAATGTTGGAGGGGATGCGGGGAAACTGGAACACTGATTCATTGTTGATGGTATTGTGAACAAATCCAACCATTCTGGAGAACAATCTGAAATTATGCCCCAAAAGTTTTCAATCTCTGCATACCCTTTGATCCAGCAGTGTTACTACTGGACTTATATCTCAAAGAGATATTAAAAAAGGGAAAGGGACCCATATGTGCCAAAATGTTTGTGGCAGCCCTTTTTGTGGTGACTAGAAACTGGAAAATGAATGGATGCCCATCAACTGGAGAATGGTTGGGTAAATTGTGATATATGAATGTTATGGAATATTATTGTTCCGTAAGAAATAATCAGCAGAATGAATACAGAAAGACTTGGAAAGACTTACATGAACTGATGCTGAGTGAAATGAGCAGAACCAGGAGATCATTATATACTTCAACAACAATACTGTATGAGGATGTATTCTGATAGAAGTAGATATCTTCAACAAAGAGAAGATCTAATTCAGTTCCAATTGATCAATGATGGACAGAATCAGTTACACCCAGAGAAGGAACTCTGGGAAATGAGTGCATCATTTTTTGTTTTTCTTCTCAGGTTATTTTTGCCTTCTGAATCCAATTCTTTCTGTGCAACAAGAGAACTGTTCGGTTCTGCACACATATATTGTATCTAGGGTATACTATAACATATTTAACATGTATAAGACTGCCTGCCATCTAGGGGAGGGGGTGGAGGGAGGGAAGGAAAAAGTCGGAACAGAAGTGAGTTCAAGGGATAATGTTATAAAAAATTGCCCATGCATGAGTACTGTCAATAAAAAGTTATTTAAAAAAAATTTTATTTGATTATTTTTTCGTTATATGAAAGAATTATATTTGCTTCTTTCATTACTATATACAAGAGCAATACTTAAAAGGGATAGTACCTTTTACTATGAAGCAGAAGAGAAAAAAAAAACTGAAGAAACAAAAGGGATAATTGACTAGGAGAGTAGAAAGAGATGAGAAAAATGGAAGTCAGGGTCACAGTAAAAGCTGAGTTTAGGGAGAAATGGAACAATCATTATTCAAGATAAATATTCCCTCTAGCCAAAGTGACTTGATCATTGCAACATCAACATGCAATGCTCATTGTCTTTTATGGGGCTATTCTCCGACATAAAATATCATTCTCATTTTATTATGCCTATTTAAATCCTATTCATTGTTGAAAACTAGTTCAAATCCTGATCACATGCAAAGCCTTTTCTGAAAGTCTCTTTTCTCCTCTGGGTTTTTTGAACATTAATTTTTTGTATCAATAATTTTATATTTATTTTCCATCCTTATTTCATATCATTCAACTTTATAACAAGCATATTAGGCAGTTAGCTCTTCTGTAGTCTCATTCTTTGCTCTCTCATCTCCTTATATACCCCACAGAGTAGAAAGCATTCTCATGTCATCTCTATCCATTGAAAGATTTCTTTTTCTTCAAGGCCCAGCTCAAGTTTATTAAGCCTTTCTTGATTTCTTCAACTGAAAGCTATCTCACTATTCAAATTTTCTGAGTTCTTTATATCTCACCTTTGCCCTTTGTCCACATCAAAATGTGCCTTTTATCATAAATGGCTATGTTTAGTGTTTCTCTCCCCATATACAGATTATATTCTAAGTTCCTCAAGGTAAAAACCAATCAACTAAACAAAGCAAAACTGTGTTCACTTATTTTCATTTTTATATCTTTAACTCATAAGCACAGGCTTTGCACATAGAAGATGCTTAATAAATATTTTTAGAATTAAATTGAATTGCCTCTTATCTTTTCATATGAATGTATTCTCTCCAGCTAGATTGTAATTTCCTAGAGGGTCAATACTATGTCTTATATCTTTATTCCAATGATGTCTAGGACAAAGCTAAGTACATTACAAATGTGTATTTAATCAATTATTTATTTGATTTGTGACTAGTCTCCCAATAAATCTGTTTATTTCTTCATTTTGCCACCTTCTTTATACTTACTTGCTAATTTGCATAAGAACTACAAGATGCATTTGAAATATGTTCTCTATAAGATGCATATGGGACTATTTATATAAAACATGATCAAATTCATACACATGTATATATGACTATACTTGTAAGACTTCTTTCTGTTCTTGTGTTTTCTCAAGGCTTAGGGCTATAAAGAATCTGTTTGACCAAAGCATATTACACTGTTTTGTTTGGCATCTTCTCAAGAATTTAGCTGAGTAAGATAAAAGTGGGTTCCTGAAATGCTTTTGGTCTTTTGGGGGGAGACAGGAATGGGAAATTTCTTTCTCGTGAGAGTAAAACAGGTTCAACAACAAAACAATACTTTACATATACATATATGTATATATATATATATGTATGTATGTACATATATGTATATATATATATATATATATATATATAGTGGTTTTGTTGTGTATATATATATATATATATAAATTTTTGTCATGAAAATCTAAGGGTAGTTAAAACTCAAGTCAAGTAGTCATTCAGCTCCCTCCATCTATAAGAAATACATGTTACTATGAGTTTTTCTATTATAGAATCTAGGGTCTTTAGACAATACAATAGTAATTTTCCAGTAATTTATCCTTTGCACTTATAGTAGAAGAATTATATTTGAAGAAGATCTTTTGTATTTTCCTCCTGTGTATTTCCATTTATGACCATCTTTGCTGTTACTTAACCCGCTATGCATTCTATTTAACTATATATTATGACATCTAAATGCCTTACTTAATAAGATGAATTGGAGTTCTTGGCATGGTATCTCCTATATTTCTAAAATCATGAATCTCATTCAGAAGCTGCTGCCAAAACCATTCTAGACAATTAGCTGATGATCCACACTATCATTTTCCTTACGTTGTCATCAAAGTAGTCAGTTGGGAAGGTTCCCTTTTTCATCCTCCTCTTCTCTCTCATGCTTCCAATGGAAATAAAGTCAGAAGAATGTGAAACATGAAAGCTTCAGTCTCCTCAAGACTTAGTTTTTAAAACTCCCAGAGGAAACATAATTTCAGATTTTAATATTGTGATTTGATTTTTAAATAAATAAATACATATTTTAGTTGAAAGAAATCCCCTTAAAATTATTAGGATGTGAATAGCTTATGGTGTATTTAATACACAGTTTAATGTAAATTGCTCCAATAATGATCTTCGAGAAACATCAGATTATGTATTGATGGGAAAATCAATGGAGAATCTACACTGGATCTTCTGTTTAGGCAAAGGTCACAAATATGATCTATAGACAATATAGAGAAGATCAGAAGAGTGGAACAACATAGACCAGAATCAGGGACTATGTTCACAGTTCTTAGGCCACCAATGCAAATACACTTACAATTTATCACAGTCCCAGGCTAGGTACATGAGGTTTTGTAGAGGGACCAGGATGAGGGACTAAGCACTCAAATGCCCAAGTGAGGCCAGAATCAGAGTATTTCCATAACTTATCTTGGACTTAGCCTTCTTTCTCTAAGGCTAGCAATTGTGGGAGTTCCTGGAGGTAACAGGAGAATTGACTCAGTGCACGAGATCAAAGATCTTGAACTCAATCTCCATTTAGAACCAAAGCAAGAGCTGTTCCCAGTAGTAGTAGTAATTTTAACCTCATTGTCCAGCCCTCTAAGCCCAGACTTTTCATTCTGGACTGCAACTTTAGGTTTTCTAGAGGAAATAGCTGGAAAAACTAATATATAAAGAACTACTATGATGCTAGATGTGCCTATAACACAAATTAGAAAAAGAGACCAAAATACCAGCAGAACCTCAAACTAAAGTGAAATTTTCATTAGAATTCACAAAAGAAATGATGGGAAAATTGTTTTTTAATTGTTTAAACTCATTTAATTGTTAAAAAACTAAAAATGAAATGAAGACTATGGAAGAGAGATTTGGAAAGAAAACAGCTTAGCACAAAAGGAGAATTTTTTTTTATTGGAGTAATAGACTCAGGAGAATGGATAAAATATAAGATGTTGACTCAATGATACAAGAAGTATCAATCAAATTAATCAATCAATCAAAAAATTTAAAAAGGAAAAGAAAATGTGATGTATCTCATAGCAAAACAAACAAACAAACAAACAAACAAAAACCAACTGACCTGGAAAACAGAGCAAGAAGAAATCTTTCAAAAATCAATAGGCTATCTAAAAACCATAACTAGCATCACCATCCAAAAAAAAAAAAAGAGCCTGCATAATATATTTCAAGAAAACATGTAATAAAACCATCTATATTTCTTAGAACCAACTGGTGGACAAAGTGAAAGTGTAATCTACTGGTAACTTCTTGAAAGAAATTCCAAAATGCAAATGCCCTGAAATATCATAGTCAAAACTTAGAGTTTTTTTGAGAAAAAAATGACAAGCAGTTAGAATCAAGTCCTGAAAAACAATCAGAAACACAGATTTAGAAATTACTATTACAAATAAATATAGAAATGCAATAATTAGCTATATTATAAAATATCAAGACATAATTAAGAATATTGAATATTTTACTTAGCAAATTGAATAAATTTCTATGGGGGGAGCAATTTTTAATAAAATAGAGAAATTTCAAGTATTCCTGGTGAAAAGACCAAAGCTAAATAGAGTAAAGAGAAATATGTAAAAAAAGATAAATTCAAGTCAGTAATGAAAAAAGAAAAGGATTTTATAAGGAGGAAATATTTGAATTCTTTTTGGGGAAGAAGATGGTAATCTAAAAATCTCCTAATAGTCTCAATGTTATGAGGGGTAACAGGAGTCAAATAAGACAGAGGTCCAGAGTCTGGATTTTGTTAAGTTTTGATGATTTTAAAAGATGAAAGGAAAAGGAATAGGGGAAAATACATACTGGGAAAGGAAAGGGTAGCAAAAGAGAAAACATCTCACATAACTGAGGAATGAAAGAAGTCTTTACAAATGAGACAGGAATAAGGCTGGGCAGCAATTGAACTTTATTTTTTTTTTTTGTTTGTTTGTTTTGTTTTTATTAAAGCTTTTTACTGACAGAACATATGCATGGGTAATTTTTACAACATTGTCCCTTGCACTCACTTCTATCCCAACTTTTCCCTTCCCTCCCTCCACCTCTTCCCCTAGATGGCAGGCAATCTCATACATGTTAAACATGTTAAAGTACATCTTAGATACAATATATGAGTGCAGATCTGTATAGTTCTCTTGTTGCACAAGAAAAATTGGATTCAGAAGGTAAAAATAACCTGGGAAGAAAAACAAAAATGCAAGTGGTTGACATTCATTGCCCAGTGTTGAACTTTATTTTCATCTCAATTGGACAAAGGAGTATAAAACACACAAATAAATGTATGGAGTTATATGTTCAATTCAACAGAGAAGCCATATGTAATAGGAGGAAGAATAAGAAAAAGGTAGATTAAAAGAGGGATTGTCCTCAAGTAAAATAAACTAAATTTGAGAGGATTTTGGAGAAGAAAGTTAAAAGAAAAGAAAGTAATAATGAAATTCTGTGACTGAGTCTGGATAAGAGGAAGAGAAAGGGCACTAGAAGTTGTTTGCATAGAGCAAAAAGGGCTGATACTGACATATTCCTATACCATATTGTTTATTCTATGTAATGAGGGTATGGATACCAAAAAGGAAAAAAAAATCAAGATATTTAAGGAACTAATGCAAATTTATAAGAATAATAGCTTTAATAGATTGATAATGGTCAAAAGTTATAAATATGCAGTTCTCAATGAATGAAACTATTGTTATCATACAAAAATGCTCCAAATCACTTGATAAGGTGGCAAAAATGGAAAAATGACAAATGTTGGATGGGTTGTGAAGAAGAAGGCAAACTGATACATTATTGGCAGAATTGCGAACTGTTTGCAGCCAGTTTGGAAAGCAATTTGAAACTCTTCCTTCAAAGTTAGTTAAGTTTGTATACCCTTTGCCCACCAGTACCCACTATGTAGACTCCCCAAGAAAATAAAAAAAAGGAACAATTGTTATATGTAAAAAATAAATGGAGCAGCTCTTTTTATGGTATCAAAGCATTGAAAACTAAAAGAGTGCCCATAAATTCAAGAATGAATAATTGAATAAATCATTTAAGGTTTTGGTTAAATGCTAGTTGAATCCCTCCTCTTTTCAATTGCATTCCATTTTGGGTATATTAGTTGTCACTTTACTTGGGATGAGGATTTCTAGAAATGTTGTCCATTTCTGCATCCATTCTCCTAACCTTAAAGATTTCTAATTATTTCATATAGCTATTTCTTAAATATACAATTGGGGTAGGTAAGTGGTACAGTGAATAGAGTACCATGTTTAGAGAGAGGAAGTCTCATCTTCTTGGGTTCAAATATGATCTCACACACTTATTAGTCATATGACCCAGGATAAGTCACTTAATCCATTTTTGCCTCAGTTCCCTCATCTGTAAAATGAGCTGGAGAATGAAATGACAAACAACTCCAGGAACTTTTCTAAGAAAGCCCCAAATGTGATAAAAAAGACTCTGATGTGATGGAAGCAATTGAATAACAACAAGAAAAACAAAAGTACAATTAAAAGCCAATTGCTATAAATATTAATACACTGGTTTAATTCTTTGGATAAGGCTCTTTAAAGCTTCATCTCAGCTTGTAAAACATTAAAATGAAAGTCTTCAAATTGAAATCATGGGATCTAGATTTAATCCTTGATTCTGCCAATATTTAGTCAGTTGATACTAAATAAGCCACTTAACCTCTGACTTTGAGGTACCTCATCTGTAAATACTAGTATGATTACTTTGTACTAGTTGTGCTAAGTACTAGGCATACAAAGGAAGGCACCTCACTAAAATATTTGACCTTGAGGAGCTTATACTCTAATAGAAAAAATAATATGACATTCCAGGGAGTTTTCATTTTAGTTTCTTCCAGGAGATAATCAGTAGATTATATTTTCATTTTGACAGCCAATTCTAAGAAATCTGGACAGTTTTATTTCATTCTTGTTTGAAAGTTATTATGCAGCCTCTTATTTTGGCCTGCTTTGGGCAGGGCAATAATGGCTTTTAAAATTCCCTTGTCTACTATAACAGAATATTTTTGAGGATCTAATGAGCTCATGCATGCATATTTTTTTGTAAGTGTAAAATGCTATCAAAGTTCAAGGTAGCTGTTATTATCATAGTTATTGACTTCACAATGTAATTGGGTCAAAAATGCTTTATGAACCTATATAAATATGAGTCATCCTCATCATCCATGAACCTGCATTCCACATTCACTGGAGCTTGGATACATGGGCTTGGTCCTTAAAACGGATCTCATTCTCAAAAGTTCTAACCTGAATTCACTGATATTTTAATAAAATAATGAGAAAATAAAGGGAATTTTGTACCCCTGGTATTCATTATATTCAGTAATTTATTGTAAAAATGAAAGGAGAGCTAATTACTTCACAACATTCTGATTTGCTTCTCTGTCCTTTTACTCCTCTTCTACAGCTTAGGGTTAAATAGTCAAAATAGGATAATCTATCTTTTGAAGTCTAAACTATTAAAACTCATTTCCCCATTTCTTAGTTTTTCATCAATACTATTTATATCCTAAGAGTTTGGTGCTTTCTATCTTTTAGTCCAGAGCAAAGGAATTCTGGAATCATTTATAAATATGATTAATGTTAGATAAAATTATTCTTCCATTCCTTTATTCCATCATCCAAATCAAATGTTTATTGACTGCATATATTTTCAAAGATATGTTCTAAGTACTCTTTGGGAGAAGAAAATACAAAATTCTGCAATAGTTGTTCTGGCTCACAAATAATTTAATTTGTGCTTAAAAGGGTCTTTATAATTCTCTGGTTTGTCTTTATTTATTTATTTGATTTTATTGTTTCTTGCACTATATTCATTTCCTGATATTTGACCATTACTTCTTTTTTTCTAACTGCCCTCCTTCCCCACCTCCCAATTAAATGGTTTCTTAGAGAAAAGAAAAGAAAAAAAAAACAGGCAAGATAATCAAGTCTTGATAGCCTTTATAGTCTCTTAAACCCATAGTTTCATGCCTTCCTACTGAGAAAGGGGAAATATATCTCATTACCTATTCTTTAGGACCATAAAAAACCTCACTTGATAGTAACAATCCTGCTAGTTCTTATCTTATATCACTCTTCTCCTATGTAGTTAATTTCTTTGATAAAAACTTGAAGCTCACACTATACACATTTAAATTATTTCTCTAAATCACGTAACTGCAGATCAGCCAAATAATCTGGGCTCACTAATGCCTTGAAGACAGAGCTGAAAATCTGATCTATGTTGGGACTTTCTTTGTTGGAGAACAAGGTAGAACTCAGTTGTGCTCAGTGAGGGTTTATTCCACTTGGGATGGAATGGAAGAAAGAGATTTTGACACTTAAAATGTCTTTGGCATAGGGATGATCAAGATTTCTGAGACTATGGATATGTCCTTTTAGCTTTTTACTAAGGATTTTGAAGTCATCAAAAGTCAAATCTTTTGTCAAGGAGAAGTTTGTTCACCATTTCTGGGGCACTATGGGTAAGGGATAGAAGTAAGAAATCTGTCAAGGACGTTCTTTTATAGGGGCTGTGTAGATTCTGTCAATGGACCTCTGGCCAGCTTTCTTGAAAAATGTAGAGACTTGTGATTGCGATTGGCTGAATGTGAAACTAACTTCTGATACAGTACTTGTAATCTACTAGAACAGCCTAAGAGTTATTGGGTAGATGGCTAGCAACTATTTCTATTTCCTTGACCCTGCAAATTGCTAGTGCTAAGAATGAAAAAAATGGATGCTCAAAAGAGCCAGACTACATTTTAGAAGTCCTAATGTTATGTTTGTGTTTCTGTGTTGTAACAGTAAAAGGAGTTATTATTGCCCTGCTCTCCCCAACTTGTTAGGTGAAAGCTGTTGAGGCTTCTTAGATGCATAGCAGCTGCTTATATTGGCCAATTGCCTTAAAAGCAGGGAAATTCTAGAAATTATGATTTTACAGCTAGAAAGGGATCTTAAAGATGATTGAATCCAATTTTCTCAACATACTTTATTCCTTAATACTTGATAATATTATAGCATTAAAAATGGCTGTACTACAAATTATTTGGTGTAGACCTGAACTAAGTATACCTAGAGTTTGAGAGTAGTTGTTTATTTAATAACAAAATAGAACTGAAGGATAAAGAGGTCCAAAGATTTTACATCTCACACTTTCCCTGATTTTTCTAGCATAAAGAACCAGGAATGCTCAATCTTTTGTCACAATTCTTATTAGCTGCTTCTGCTCTGTTATCTAACTGAAATTCTTAGAAATTCACCAGGAAGAAAAGGTCAGCAATCCGGCCTACTTTGTCATGGATCCAAATGGAACTTCTGGTGAGACAATTTATAGCCAAATTGGAGTCAAATTAGTCTAGTCTCCTGAAATTAATAATGTACCAGAGAATCTAACATATAATGTAACATGCCAAAATTGTTAATATTTATTTATACCATATTAAAATTGTAGGTGACCAAAAAGTCATAGAAATATATAATATGTATAAGTAGATGATACATATTGATTACAAGGGTGTCTGTGGTCAAAGACTTATGGAAAGACAGGGACTGCAATATTATAGGATAGGATGGTATTAATGGATATCAGTAGAAGCATCCACACTGAATTCATCAATCACTTTATGCAATGAAATATTTTCACATTTTACAATTTTCAAAAAAGACGTTCCTAAGTTTCTTAGAAATGAATCTGCTGAGCTAAAGTTTGTAAGTCATAGACAAGGTATTAAATTGAATTTTATGTCAGTGATTTGAATTTTTAATTGTATTGGTCATTTAAAAAAATTTAATGTCACAGGAAATATTTACAGGATAATACCTCTTTATAAATAACAGTTCTAGACAGTTCTGGGGTATAAGCCCAGTAGTAACACTTATAGATCAAAAGGGATGCACAATCTGATAACTTTATGAGCATAGTTCCAAATTGCTCTCCAGAATAGTTGGATGTGTTCACAACTTCACCAACAATGAATCAGTGTCCCAGTTTTCCCACATCCCCTCCAACATTCTTCATTACCTTTTCCTGTAACCTTAGTCAATCTGAGTGGTGTGTAGAGGCATTTCGAAGTTGTCTTAATTTACATTTCTCTGATCAATAATGATTTGGAACATCTTTTCATATAAGAAATAGTTTCAATTTCTTCATCCAAAAATTGTTAGTTCATATCCTTTGACCATTTATCAATTGGAGAATGAATGGCTTGATTTCTTATAAATTAGAGTCAATTCTCTATATATTTTGCAGATGAAGCCTTTATAAGAACCTTTAGCAGTAAAAATGTTTCCCCAGATTATTGCTTCCCTTCTAATCCTGTCCACATTAGTTTTGTTTATACAAAAGCTTTTTAATTTAATATAATCAAAATTTTCTATTTTGTGATCATTAATGATCTCTAGTTCTTCTTTGGTCAAAATTCCTTCCTCCTCCATAGATCTGAGAAATAAATGATCGAATGTTCTTCTAATTTATTTATAATCTCATTTCTTTTTTGGCCTAGATCATAAACCCATTTTGATCTTATCTTAGTGTACGGTGTTAAGTGTGGATGAATGCTTAGTTTCTGCCATGCTAATTTCCAATTTTCCCAGCAGTTTTGTGTCAAATAATGAATTCTTATCCCAAAGGCTGGGATCTTTAGGTTTGTCAAACACTAGATTGCTATAGTTATTGACCATTTTGTCCTGTAAATCTGATTCCACTGATCAATTAGTCAATTTCTTAGCCAATACCAAATGGTATTGGTGACCACTGCTTTGTAATATAGTTTTAGGCCACGTACAGCTAGGCCACCTTCGTATTTTCATTAGTTCCCTTGAAATTCTTGACCTTTTGTTCTTACAGATGAATTTTGTTGTTATTTTTTTTAGGTCATGAAAATAGTTTCTTGGGAGTCTGATTGTTATAGAACTAAATAAATAGATTAGTATAAGTAGTATTATCATCTTTATTATATTCACTTGATCTATCCAGGAGCACTCAATATTTTTCCAGTTGTTTAGATCAGACTTTATTTGTGTGGAAAGTGCTTTGTAGTTTTGCTCACATAATTCCTGACTTTCCTTTGGTAGATAGATTCCCAAATGTTTTATGCTATCGACAGTTATTTTGAATGGAATTTTCTCTTTGTATCTCTTGCTATTGGATTTTGTTACTGATGTATAAAAATGCTGATGATTTATGTGGATTTATTTTGTGTCCTGAAACCTTGCTAAACTTATGGATTATTTCTAATAGCTTTTTAGTAGAATCTCTGGTGTTCTATAAGCATACCATTATATCATCTGCAAAGAGTGATAATTTGGTTTCCTCATTACCTACTCTAATTCCTTTAATTTCTCTTTTCATCTCTTATTGTCAAAGCTAGCATTTCTAACACAATATCAAATAGTAATGGCGATGGTGGGCAACTTTGTTTCACTCCTGATTTTATTGGGAATGGTTCCAATTTATCACCATTCCCTATGATGCTTACTGATGATTTTAAATACATGGTACTGACTATTTTAAGGAAAAGTCCATTTATTCCTATACTCTCTAGTGTTTTTATTATGAATGGATGTTGGATTTCATCAAATATTTGTTATGCATCTATTGAGATGATCATATGGCTTTTGTTAATTTGGTTATTGATATAGTCAATTATGCTAATAGTTTTCCTAATATTGAACCAGCCCTGCATTCTTGCTATAAATCCTATTTGGTCATGGTGTATTATCCTGGAGATGATTTTCTGTAATCTTTTTGCTAATATTTTATTTAAGATTTTTGCATCGATGTTCATTAGGGAGACTGGTCTATAATTTTCTTTCTCTATTTTCATCCTACCTTTTTTAGGTATCAGTACCATGTCTGTGTCATAAAAGGAATTTGGTAGGACTCCTTCAATCCCTATTTTTTTCAAATAGTTTATATAGCACTGGAGTTAATTGTTCTTTGCTAGAATTCACATGTAAATCCATCTGGTCCTGATGATTTTTTCTTAAGGAGTTGATTAATAGCTTCTTCTATTTCTTTTTCTAAAATAGGACTATTTAAACAATTTACTTCTTCCTCTGCTAATCTAGGCAACCTATATTTTTGCTATTTTTCTAATTTGTTTCTTGTTTTTCTTGTTGTTATTATTGTTGCAAGCCTAATCTGCTCTTTTCTCCTTAAGTATGTTTTGGCTGAATCGCACACATTTTGGTATGTTGTCTCATTATTATTTTTGAAGGTATTCATCCATTTCATTTAAGTTATCAAATTTTTTGGCATAAAGTTGGGCAAAGTAACTCGTAATTATTAGACATAGTCGGTTTACAGAGAATCTTCTTCTACCTCATTGAAAAGTGGGAAGGGAAAAGGGAAAAGGGAAAAGGTAAGCTATATAGGAGGGAATACAGAAATAGTAAGGGAAAGGTTTAAGAAAAAGAGAGGGACTTTAAGGAGGAGGGAAGAATTGTAATAAGGGGGGGCTGAAAAAGGCAAGTGGTGCTCATAAATTTAATACTGGGGAAGAGGATAAGGGGGAAAGAAAAGAGAAAATTTTTTTTGTTTATTTTCCCCTGCCATTTTATTGAATGTATTTTTTATTTCATCGTGATCTGAAAAGAAGGCGCTTACTATTTCTGCCTTTCTGCATTTGAATTTGAAGTCTTTATGTTTTAATACATGGTCAATTTTATATAGGTTCCACGAACTGCCAAGAAGAAAGTGGAATCCTTTCTGTCTCCATTCAGTTTTCTCCAAAGATCTATCATACCTAACTTTTCTAATGTTCTATTTACCTTTTTAACTTCTTTCTTATTTACTTTGTGGTTTTCTGTTCCACCAATTCATTCTTTAGGATGAGATTATTTATCTAGTTCTGAGAATGCATGATTGAGATCTCCCACTATTATAATTTTGCTGTCTATTTCTTCTTGCAGCTCTCTTAACTTTTCCTTTAGGAATTTAGATGCTATGACACTTGGTGCATATATGGTTAGTATTGATATTGTTTCATTATCTATTCTACCCTTTAGCAAGATATAGATCAAAGATATCTCTTTTAATTAGATCAGTTTTTGCTTTTGCTTAATCTGAGTTCAGGATGGCTACCCCTGCTTTTTTGACTTCACCTGAAGCATAGTAGGTTCTGCTCTAGTCTTTTACTTTTACTCTGTATATATCGCCCTGCTCCAAGTGTGTTTCTTATAAACAACATATTGTAAGATTCTGGCTTTTAATCTAGTCTGTTATCTGCCTCCACTTTATAGGGGAGTTTACCCCATTCACATTTATGGTTAGAACTATTAATTCTGTATTTCCTGCCATCTTATTATCCTAAAAATCAAAGAAAGATTAATAAAATTGACAGTAAGATAACCATTGAGCTCACAAATTAAATTAGGAGCTTATTTTGTGAAAAAAAAAAAGATGAATCATTGGTTAATTTAATTTTTAAAAAGAAAGGGAAAAATAAATTGCTAGTATCGAAAATAAAAATAGTGATTTTACCACAAATGAAGATAAAATTAAAGCAATTATTAATAACTATTTTGGCCAATTATATGCTAACAAATCTGATAAACTCAATAAAAAAAATCAATATTTACCTTATAGGAATGCACATAGTTATAAGCAATACTGTATGAGGATCAACTGTGAATGACTTAGAAATTCTCAGCAATACAGTGATCTAACACAATTCCACAGGACTTGTGATGAACAAAGCCATCTTTCTTCTGAGAAAGAATTGATGAAGTCTAAAGGCAGAACATAGCGTATTCTTTTTAAACTATCTTTATTTTTCTTGTTATTTTTTCTTATTTTGTGCTTTCTTTTACAACATGTTTAATATGAAAATGTTTTTCATGACTTCATATGTATAACCTAAATCAAATTGATTGCCTTCTCAATAATGGAGAAGAAGAGAGGAAGGAGAGAATTTGAAACTCAATTTTTTTTAAGTTAAAATCTGTTTTATTAAAAACATCTCCATTGTAATTTCATACTGTTCATATTTTATTTTATTTTACTTTGTCTCTCTTTTTAAGTAGTTGTCTGGGGTTTATCAATTCAATTGACTATTCTGAAGATTCAGCTTTTAGTTTAATTAGTTCTTATTTTTTTATTCATTTCAAATTTATATATTTTTCAAATTTTCAATTTATGACTTTTCAAGATGATAAGTGATAAATACCTTTCTCCTTATTTTCACTTGTAGGAATCCTAATTTTTATATTGCATATTCAATTTATTATTTTTTTCAATTTTGTTAATATATATGTGTAAGCATATGTGTGTGTCTGTACATTAATTTAATTAAACCTTAGAAATTTTGGTATGTTGCCTCATTATTTTTATTGTCTTTAGTTATAATTTTCCTATGATTTATCCCTTGATGCCTCATTAATTAAGTATTAATTTAGGTCTCTGTTTTTGATTTATGCAGTTTATTGATTACTATATTTTTATATCATAGTCTGTCAAAATATATTTAGCATTTCTGCTTCTTAATGTTTATTTAACTTTTGTGTTACCAAATACACATTCTATTTTTGTAAAAATGTCATGCGATGCTAAGAAATTTTTATGTTCTTTAATTTCATATTTACGAGATAGCATTAAGGTTTTAAGTCTAAATTCTACCATCATTTGTTCCATTTTATATTTTCATTTTGTTCTTATTTGTTTGTTTTTTCCAGCTCTACGGAGGGACATTAAAGTATTATACTAAAGTATTATTACTAGATAGTTTTGCAATTCATTTAATTTTTCCTTTATGTGATATTATACCATTGGCATACAGAGTTTAAATAATGATATTACCTAATTTTCTATAATCCTACAGGTGTAACATAATTTCTTTGTCTTTTATGTCCCATGATCTATAAATATGATTCTTAAATTTACTTGATACATAATAAGTTTTCTTATACTATTTTATTTTGACTCTGTTGTCTCTGTTTTTAGATATATTTAGTATAACAATGAACCAACTATAGCTTTATTACTTGTTCTGCAATTTTTTTCATTTTATTGAATTTTTACATCCATTCACTTTAAAGTTATGTGAAATAGGCTTTTATTTCTCTCTATTTGTTTCTTTAATATTTTCAAAATATGTTATGCCCTTTTTTGCCATTAATTCTGAAATTATGTTTAAAGAAAGTACTTAGATTCAACTTTTCCCCCATAAGTGGAATAATACTTTCCAGCATGAAAGAGAGTTCTGTGGTTGTCATGTCTTTTCTTGTGATTATCAGATTTTTTTCCCTACACTAGATTTTATGTACTGTATGTGAGGAAGATTAACTGCCATTCTTTCTTTTAACCGGTAGGTGGCACTACACTTTATTCTATTGACTTACCACAATCACTTTGTGTGTGTGTGTGTGTGTGTGTGTGTGTGTGTGTGTGTGTGTGTGTGACTTGTTTGTTTTTGAAATGGTTTGAATAGAAACTGTTGAGGGTATACAGATTGTATGATGAAAGTCCATAGGAAGAAAAACAAACTTTGATGAGTGGTTTGAAACAAGTAGGAAATATGCTTCTAACATTTAGAACAAAGTATGTCTGGAGTGTGCATCATGCTTACTAATACTTTCAGTAACTATGAAGTACTATTTCTGATTATTATGAATTGTGACACTAGAGTACTTTAAAGGACATAAGAGAACAAAAGGAAAAAATAAAAACAGTAATAGATAAATATTTGGTATGATTCTCTACTAGGATTGTGGCCTCTGGTGTTGCATTAGATTATTGAGAAAGTTTTTCTCTAGCATAAATAATTTGTAATGTCCTGATTTGGGTACCAGAAATTGTGCCATCGGAGAATCATCCATATCACGTAAGACATTGACTTCTATTTTTATTGTTCTCATTCAGTTATTTTTCAGTTGGGCCTTGACTCTCCATGATCTCATTTTGGATTTTATTGAAAAAGATACTAGAGTAGTTTGTCATCTCCTTCTATGGCTCATTATACAAACAAGGAAACTAAGGAGGGTTAAGTGACTTTCCCAGGATCAGATAGCTAATAAGTATCTGAGACTGGATTTAAAATCAGTTCTCCCTGAGTGAGGCTTAGTGTTCTAATCACAGAGTCATTTAGTGGCCCCTATTGCCCTCAATATGTCTGCCTTAAAATGTAGATTCATAGATTCACAACTGCTTAGAGATGAAAAGAAACAAAAATCATCTAGTTTCTAAAATGAGACATTTGAATGAATTTAAGTTCCTTTAGAGAGAATTAGGTTATGCACCTAGTTATTGGCAGATCTGGGACTTAGATCTAACTCATATTGGGGAAGCTAATGTAATTCTTATCATGTTTGAATGAAAGAATGAATGAATGAATTTATTCAGTGGTTACTATGGGAGCTAGCTGGGGCCTAAATTCTGACAAGAGAAGGAAACAGATTAGAGAGGGTGAGCATGTATATGTATAAGTGTGTGTATGTGTGTGTGTGTGTGTGTGTGTGTGTGATAACTAGAATCATTTGTGTTTCAAAAGTGTTGAGTGTTTTAAAGTTTGCAAAGAATCTTACTCACGTTATCTTATTTGATCTTTAACATAACCCAGGTAGATAGGTACTAGTATTATCCTCATTTTACAGATGGATGAGGAGTTTAAGTGACTTGTCCAAGATCATATAGAGTAAATATCTGAAGAAGGATTCAAACTCAATCTTCTTGATTCTAGATCACAATTTATCTCTTGTGCCATTTAGCTGCAAAGTTTACTCACATTTTTTCTTCTTGATTTTAGATCACAATTTATCTCTTGTGCCATTTAGCTGCAAAGTTTACTCACTTTTTTGTGTTTATATATATATATATATATATACAGAAACTATATATGTGTGTATATAAATATACACATACACAAATGCATTATACACCATGAAGAAGGAAGACAGACTTAGAGAGGGGTGCTAAAGTATGGACTTTGGAACTAGAGGGCATCAGAGAATTCAGAATGTTTTGACAGAGTAGATTCCAACTTAGGATGGGCAAAAAGGTTGAAGAGAGGGGACAGTCTAGAATATTTATCTGCCATAGCCATAGACTTCATCTTTAAGGCCACAGATTTAGCACCAAGTGCTTGATTGAAAATTTCATTTAACTTAGGTGTTTAAGAAAGGGTTCTGGAGGTGGAGCCAAGATGGCAAAGTAAAGGTAGGAATTAACACAATCTCTTCCCCAAACCACTCCAAATTCCTTTAAATAATGACTCTAAACAAATTTTAGAGCATTATAACACCTAAAAATATAGAAGAGAACATTTTACAGCAGAAAAGATTTTAGAAGGTCAGAAGGAAAAGTCTGTGACATCAGGGTGGAAGTCCTACATGCAGGCTACACCAGAGTAGCCCTGGACCCAGCCCCAGCACTGCCCCATACCCCAAACCAACTTCTGAATCAGCAGCAACCACTCAGCCCAGAGACAACAAAGAAGACCTGGAATATCAGCAGAAAAGATCTATGGAACCAGGGTGGGAGCCCAGTGCAGGCTGCATCAGCACAATCCTCACCCGGGCCCAGCCCCAGCTCCAGACCTGCATCCAGACCCAACCAGACCTCTGAATCAGCAGCAGTACTGGTGGCTTCCAGACATCTCAGAGACACCAAGGAGCTTGGAAGATCAGCAGAAAAGGTCTGTGGAAGTTTAGTGGGAGCCAGCATGTAATCCCATGGCCAGGCTGCACCAACCAGCACAGTCCCCACCTGGCCCCAGACTCAGCCCAGACCTCCGTGTCAGCAAGGCAGGACTTCTAAATCACCAGTAGTGCTTGTGGCTTCTGAATCTCTCAGCCCAGGAACACCAGGGAGGACTCGGAAGGTCAGGGAGAAGGTATGTAACAATAGGATGAGGCATCTGATAAGCAATCCCACTGCAGCCCCAGTCAGCAGAGCCCTAGCCCTGACCAGCACACTGGATCTTACTGGTACTGTGGGACAGGTATATTTCTAACAGCTCCAGGGCAGAAAAGAGTGCTTATGGTCAAGTTCTTAGAAAGATCTCTGAAAACAGCTGCACAAAACCCCTGAACTTTGAGATAATGCATCCTCCACCCTGGAAACAAAACCCTACTTTAACAAAGAGTAAAAAGCTGAGTAATAGGCTAGGAAAATGAATAGATAACAAAAAAAGTTTCTGACAAATGAAAGTTATTATGATGACAAGAAAGATCAAAACATCTCTTTGGAAATACCATAAAATCAAAGCTCCTACATCCAAAGCCTCCAAGAAAAAAAGAATTGGGTTCAGGCCTTGGAAGAGCTCAAAAGGGACTTTGAAAAGCAAGTAAGAGATCTAGAAGAAAATTTGGGAAAGAATTGAGAGAGGTACAAAAGGAAATATAAAAAGCTCATGAGGAGAAGCATGCCTTAAAAAGCAAAACTGGCCAATTGGGAAAGAAGATACAAAAGTTTACTGAGGAAAATAATTCCTTAAAAATTAGAATTGAACAAATGGAAGCTAATGAGTTTATAAGAAATCAGAATACAATAAAGCAAAATAAAAATAAATAAATAAAAAGAGAAAAATGTGAAATATCTCATCGGAAAAACCACTGACCTGGAAAATAGATCCAGGAGAGGTAATTTAAAAATTGTTGGTCTACCTGAAAGACATGATCAAAAAAAGAGCCTGAACATCATCTTTCAAGAAAGTATCAAGGAAAACTGTCCTGATATCTAGAACCAAAAAAAAAAAAATTGAAAGATTTGACAAATCATATCCTGAAAGGGATTCCCAAATGAAAACTCTGAGGAATATTATAGAAAATTCAGGAACTCCTAAGTCAAGGAGAAAATATTGCAAGCATCCAAAAAGGAAGGGTTCTATTGGCATTTAACTGTGCTGTCAGTAATAGAAGTTCAGGTCTTCTGAAAATCATAGCTTGGAGGGATTTGAGATCATCTAGTCATATCATCATTGTCTTTCGAACTGGAAGAAAATCTATAAATTAACTAGCCCCACCCTCTCATCTTATGGATGAGTACCATGCTGAATGACCCGACAACATTCACAGATATAGTTCATAACAAAACCAGAATCAGAATTTACCTCTTCTAACTCCAAATTCATTTCCCTTTCCACCAAACTGGTCCAAAATTCTCATTTCATAGATGAGATAACTGAAATACAGAAAGTAACTTGCTTAAGACCAAATAGGTTTTAAAATAGAACTGGAGTCAAAATCAGGTCTCCTGATCTCTTGTCCAGTGCTGTGTCCTATACTCAGCTTTCCTGGAACCTACTCAAAGGCAACTTTCATTGAAGTTGGTTCTCAAAGAGGGGACTGGTAGAAGCCATTCTGGAGACTTGGTTTTGTTTATTATTTTAGATATGGGAAAGAAGGCTATGGTTTCAATTGTCCCATGGAGAATGGTGGTTTCCAACCACATATCAGACTGATAGATGAGAAATATAACTGGCCAGTGGCTCTCAGGAACTAAACTGGCAGAAAAGTCCTGGCCACTACCTAATATTTAGGTGATAAGCTGGTCTTGGGAACAGTTCCCAAGCTACAGACAACTCTCTCCTGAGAGGCAAACTAATATACCATCTATTACCATTATATAGAAAGTGGTATATATTTGGATAGGAAGGAAAATCTATTAAAATAAGTCTATCTTTTCTGTCAATAACAGTGAAGGTTCAGGGATAATGAAATCTGAAAGCTACCAAAAAAAAAAAAAAAAAAAAAAAAAGGCTGGCCAGTATGACCTAGATGAAAGACATCCAAATTGGAAAACTCATCTTCTATCTATTAGTCCCCTGTACTCTTTTTCCACTAACTTGGGGGAAAAAAAGGAGAAGAAATAAATTACTTAAATAGTCCCATTTTAGAAAAAGAAATTCAATAAATCATTAATTAACTCCCTAAGAAAAAATATCCAGGACAAGATGAATTCACAAGTGAATTACACCAAACAGTTAAAGAACTGTTAAATCCAATACTATGTAAATTATTTTGAAAAATAGGTAAAGTAGGACTACTGTCAAATTCCTTCAATGGAAAAAAATTATGGTACTGATACCTAAACCAGGAAGAGTCAAAACAGAGAAAGAAAATAACAGACCAGTTTCCCTAATGACTATTAATTCAATTTATTTTTAATGTTTGCAAAATGCTGTTTTTGATTTTTATAGTAAAACTGGCAAATAGATTTTATCCTCCTGTAGTTTATTTTATACTCATTTTTATAGAGGAAAAAATTCTAAGAGAAATTAATTAACTTAATTGTCAATTAATGGTGAGTGGTGTGGTAAGTGTTACAAATACTATAACCTAGGTCTTCCTGAGGTAAGGCCCAGGAATCTGTCCACTATTCACCATGGTATGTATTTCTATGCATAATTTTTGTTGCTTATGTTAATTTATTTTTAGCAACAATAATATCTTTCATTTTTGGAAACTTTTGACCTCAGTCCTTCTATTGGTTTAACCTAATTTGCTTTTTATTTTTTTTTAATTATTATAGCTTTTTTATTTATAAAACATATGCATGGGTAATTTTTCAACAATGATCTTTGCAAAACCTTCTGTTCCAACTTTTTCCCTCTTTCCTCCCATTCTTTTCCCTAGATGGCAGGTAGTCCAGTACATGTTTATGTTAGAGTACATGTTAAATCCAATATATGTATACATATTTATACAATTATCTTGCTGCACAAGAAAAATTGGAACTAGAAAGAAAGAAAAAACCTGTAATTCAAAAATTTAAAATAAATTATTAGCAAAGAGATTACAACAACTTATCAGCAGGATAATACAAGCAGGATTTATACCAGGAATGCAGGATTTCAATATCACGAAAACTTTTAGTATAATTGACCATATCAATAACAAAACCAACAGAAATCATATGATAATCTCAATAGATGCAGAAAAGTTTTTTTTTTTTAACAAAATAGAGTACTCATTCCTATTTAAAAAAACATTAGAGAGCACAATAATAAAGGGAGCTGTCTTTAAAATAATAAGTAGTATCTATCTAAAACTAACAACAAGCATTATTTGTAATGGAGAGATTTAGACACATTCTCAACAAGATTAGGGGTGAAACAAGGATGCTCATTATCACCACTATTATTCAACATTATACTAGAAATGTTGACTTTAGCAATAAAAAAGAAAAAAGAAATTAAAGGAATTAGAATAGGCAATGAGGAAATAAAACTATCACTCTTTGCAGATGATATGATGATGTACTCAGAGAATCCTATAAAATTGTCCAAAAACTTACTGGAAATAATTCACAGTTTCAGCAAAGTTGCAGGACATAAAATAAACCACAGAAATCATCCATATTCATATATGTGTGTATGTATGTGTATATATATATATGTATGTGTATATCATATATATATATAATTGATATAGGTCACCATCAAGAGATAGAAAGAGAAAATCCATTTATATACTCATATATATGTATGTGTATATCATATATATATATAATTGATATAGCTCACCATCAAGAGATAGAAAGAGAAAATCCATTTAAAATTAATGTAGAAAAAATAAAATACTTGGGGATCTACATGTCAAGACAAACTCAAAAATTATATGAACACAATTACAAAACACTTCTCACACAAGTAAAAATCAAATCTAAACAGTGGGAAAAATATCAATTGTTCATGAGTAGGCTGAGCTACTATAATAAAGACAATTCTGCCTAAATTGGTACCACCTGACATCTCTTAGATTAACTAAGATGATAGGAAAAGAGAATGATAAATGTTGAAGGGGATGTGTGAAAACTGGGATATTAATGCATTCTTTGTACAACTGTGAAATAATAAACCCATTCTGAAGAGGAATTTGGTACTATGCCCAAAGAGCTATAAAACTGTGCATTTCCTTTGATTCAGCAGTGCCATTACTAATTCTGTATCCTAAGGAAATCTTAAACGACATAAATGAAAATCATTACCTCAAAAAAATAATACAGACTGACAATGTAAAAACCTTAGATTCTAGCATCTGATTCATATATAATAAACTTTCACTTTTTTTTTCCTTTTACAACACTGATTTCCTCTTGCATTCCTTTTGTTTTCTGCTCTCAAGAAAGCTATTATAGATTTCAAAGATCTTTTTAAAAGAAAAAGAGAGAAAATTAATATTAAAATTAATCAACACATCCAAAAACATCTGAACAATTATTCCAATGAGTACTTTTCCATTCCCATTTATGGCTAACTCTAAAGGAGAATTATATTGTCATATCACTTTTTGCAAGGCCCAAACTCTTCATAATTTCATAACACTGCTTTAATTATTTTGTGGTAGTTGATCTTTCTATTTCTGTTGTATTCATTGTATATATTGTTTTTCTGGTCTTGCTTATTTAATTTTGCATCATTTTGTGTAGTACTTTCATCCCCTATATTCATCTGGCTCATTATTTCTTAAATCACAATAATATTCCATGAGATTCATGTCACATATTTTGCTTAGTAATTTTCCAAGTGATAGGCATCTACTCTGCTTCTAGCACTTTTCTACCACAAAAAATGATGTTATAAATATTTTTTCTGTATATGATGCCCTTCTTGGTTTATTGCTCATCACAGAAATAAATCTCTGGTTTGAAGCATATGGATACTTCAGTTATTTTCTTTGCATAATTCCAAATATGTTTCCAAAATAAATGTACCAGTTCACAACTATATCAACAAAGCATTATTAATATGTCTTTCTCTCCATTACTCCATTTAGCATTGACTATTCCTGACATTGTTATCCTTAAAAAAATATTCTGATAGTGAGATGAAATCTCAGAGCTGTTTTAATTTGGATTTCTCTCAATATGAGTGATTTGGAGGATTCTATTATATGGTTCTCAATAGTTTGAAATTCTTTTTAAGAATAGTTTGTTCTCACTGTTAGCCACTTCTGAGTTAAGAAATGCTTTGTTTTCCTATACACTTCTAATAATTGTCTATATATCTCATTGCTATCAAATCCTTGTCAGAGATATTTGATGGCAATATTTTCTCCAAATGACTGCTTAATTATTTATCCTAGATTTTTAATTTTGTCTGTGCAAAGCCTTTAAATTTCATGTAATTAAAATGATCATTTTTATCTTTTGTGTTTGCCTCTGTCACTAGTTTGCTTAAGAATTCACCTCTTTCCCAAAACTGTGAAAGATATCCGATCTGTTTCCCTTCTCCTTTTTTTGT
Source organism: Sarcophilus harrisii (assembly GCF_902635505.1). NCBI lineage: Eukaryota > Metazoa > Chordata > Mammalia > Dasyuromorphia > Dasyuridae > Sarcophilus > Sarcophilus harrisii. The sequence continues at coordinate 567,349,739 of NC_045427.1, read as the reverse complement.
AGTATGATCTGAATATATAATAGATTTAATGAAATTAAGCAAAGTTGGAATTGTCTGGGCGGAAATCCCTAAAGTTCTGAGGCTAAGAAAATACAAGGAAAATAATCTAATAAAAATAAAAGTGATATCAGGAGGAGAAATCTGAAAAAAATGCTAAATAAAAGTCAGTGTATATTTTTTATTCCACTGAAAGCATTATTGCCCACAGAAACCCATAGAGAATAGATGGAAGCATCAACTATTTGAGAATTCTAATTGTAAGCAAAAATTGTGAAAACTTGAATAGGTTACTTTTTTCTTTGGATATCAGCTTCTTCATCGGTAGGAGTAGGACAAAGTCACTTTAAGCTATGAATTGTGATCAGGTTAGGGAAATACCATTATATCATACCTAGAACACACAAATGATGCAGAAAAATAAGTGGAGAGTTATGCTTTTGCTGTAATTATAATTAGAATTAAAATGTAATGAAAAATCCCTATAGTAGGGTTTTGTATGTGTTTGACCTGAAATGTGGGCACTAAACTTTTTATTTATTTATTTGTTTCCTACTAAACTTCTAAAGTTAATTTACAAGTATGTTTGCTAGAAGAATAAATATGATGAATGAGTTCTTCTTCCAAAGTACAATCAAAATAATCTCTGTCAAATGAGAATATATATGTAAAAGAATCTAGAACAGTGACTGGGGCATATTAGGTGCTCCCAAATACACATCCAACCCCACATTTGACAATTTCTTCACAAGTTCTTCCTACCTATATTTCCAATTTTCTGCTTAACTTCACTCTGAATACTTGATGATTTAATGACACTGTCCTACTTTCCTACTTTCTGTCCTTCCCAAAAGATACTCTACCTCTTGTCTTCCTGCCTTTATTCTGTCTATTCCTCATGATTTCCATGCTCTTCCTCTTCTTCCACCTCTTGGTTTTCCTAGATTTTTACAAGATTCAATTAAAATCTCATTTTTTTGTTTAGGTTTGCTCTATTCTCCCCAGATTCCCTATCTCACTATTCAACTTTCTTTCTATATTTTTCTGTCTATAAATACTATGTTGTCTCCCCCATTATTTTGTTAGTTCCATTTTTTGTCTTTGTACATCTAGCATTTGGTACAATTACCAACAAATAGCAAAACATTTAATAATACTTATATTGATTAAAAATATTTCAATAGACCAAGTCTAATACTTTATCTACTACCACAAGACACAGCTACAGTGTTACTACACAGTAGAAAAAATTGCTTTAAGATTATGTTTTCTGCCACAAGGTTCCCATTGGAACTGTTAATGATCAACTGAACTAACCATCCATCACTTTCAAACAGCTCTTTGACCACACTGTCCAGCTTCTATGATGCTTTGTTTTTATTTCAGCACCATTCATATTCACAGTCAGTGATGTACGGCATTTATTAAGTATACTTTTGGTAGTGGAGTCTTTCCTCAGGACTCAATGTGCTGGCAGATGGCACCCAGTTGACTCTGTACTTTCTTAATGCCAAAATATCCTTACTTTATTCTGCCCAGAAGGTTTTAATGTACAGTATAATGGGAGCTGCTGATTTTCCCACTGGAGCCTGTCAGTTCTATCACTACATTGTGCTTTCCTAGCTATCAGTAAGATTTAGCAAGAGGGCATTGTTGACATTTCCCACTTAAAAAAAAAAAAACTCTTGGTAATTTCCTTAAAGTTCAACAGAGAATTTCAACTGAGCTTTTGTATGATGTTAAAGAAAACAGCTTTGAATGGTTCTTCAAAACAATTATATTGGTTCCTGCTAAGTGACCAGTAAGTAGAAATGAGCAAAAAGCTTTTGAATGGACTTCAGATTTTTTTTTTTAACCTAGAAGAGAGAGGGGAAAAAAAAGCCTTCTTAAGATCTACTTTTTGTTCAATGTTATTGTCTTTGCCACCTTCCTAGAAATGGAATGGGCCTTCTAGTGTTTCGATAAATCAGTTGAAAGGTTGCCTGGTGCTGTTGTAATATCTCTAAATGCCAGTTTTGAAATGTGCTTTCTTCTACCAGCTACAGTAACTCACCTAAGTGAGTCTCAGGAGAAACTTGAAGCCAGCTCAATATGTCAATAGGGAGGGGAAACTTTTGTGGGAAAAGGCACTAAGGGCAGTTTAAGGGCAGAATAGCAAGAGCAAAAAGAAATAGCCCTTCTTGGTGTTGTTAGGATACTGGTGAATATGGGAGTTGTTTGGGATACTAGTGAACACTAGGATTTTAAAAGTGCCTTTTCAGAGATGAATGCTTACATGATGACTACTCTCAATGGGATTATTTTCATTAGCCTCCATTCTTTAAAAAAAAAAAAAAGCTTTTTATTTTCAAAACATATGCATAGATAGTTTCAACATTCACCCTTGCAAAACCTTGTGTTCTAATTTTTTTTCTTGCTCTTCCCCCCACCCTTCCCCTAGACAGCAAGAAATTCAATATATGTTAAACATGTGTAATTCTTCTACACATATTTCTACAATTATCATGCTGCACAAGAAAAATCAGATCAAAATATCAAACGAGAAAGAAAACAGAATGCAAGTAAACAGTGTGAAGAAGTGAAGAGTGAAAATACTTCACATGTAAATCTGGATACCATGGAATTTCCCTCAAATACCCTTCTAAAATCTCCCTACATTCGTTATTTTTTATCTCAGATTCATAAAATTAAAAAGACTATGGAAGGAAAAGAATGACTTGCTCACTTTTATGTAGAATAGACCTTTGTTTAGATATGAGATGAACTACATGGCTTATGAGTCTCCTAACTCAGAGTCACTCATTCTGTCATTTTTGTACTTGTTTCACTTTCTCAGGGTTTTTTTTTTCATAAAAGGGACTAGGTGATATCTTCCGAATCTAACATGCTTCTATGTTGTACCTGCCACTGCATGTTTTGCATTACCAAGAAAAACCTTTTCAGAAAATATACATATGACAATATGTGTGATTTCAACATGTACTGAGAGGTCCTCTTCTACCCAATTAGCTTTCAGGCCCATTCATTGTACAACATCTCTTTATAAATATAATTTATTTTTTCTGCAACATTACAAAGGCTCTATTATTGTATTCCTTTCAGTGACACAAATTATGACACCTCCTAGAGTTGAGAAGTTGATATTCATATATTATCTTGGCCAGATATATGGATCTCTTGAGTCAAAGAGCCTATTTCAAATTCTGGCCTTTTTACTTAGAACTGCTAGTCAATCAAGGTAATTTATTTAGGGCTTTATTTCCTAAATTAAAAAATGAGGAGGTTGGATTTGAGTACCTTGAAGGGTTTTTTCCAACTCTATATAAGTCTATTATCTCATTATCATTATCCACAACAAAGAACATGGAATCATGAAGATCTGAGTTCAAAATCAGTCCCAGATAGTCACCAACTAGTTGACCTTGGGCAAGCCGCTTAATCTCTGCTAGCCTCAGTTTCCTCAATTGCAAAATTGGACTCATAAAAGTAGTACTGGCCTCCCACAGTTGTGTGACTCAAATGAGATATTTCTAAAGAATTTAACACAGGATTAGAACATAGTAGGCCTCAATAAAAGATTTTTTCCCCCTTTCCTTTCATCATTTAGGAATCAACCATCTGGTTCTCCAAACTTAGTTTGACATGCTGTTTATTAGAATCTTTCTGGCCTTATGCTGTCCTGGCATAGCTTACACCACATACTACAGGGAGATCCTAGAGTATAATTTGATTAAAGGAAACACAATATTAGCTCAGCAATTACAGCTTATATTTATATTGTGCTTTAAATCTGTTTCAAACTGTAAAGTGAGGTGGACAGGGAGGAAGGCTGGGAAAACACAATAATACACTAAAGAAGAGGAGGAAAAACACTCAGAGAGGATCAACAACTTTCTTTTAAGCCTCATCCAAAAAGTTCTAGAATTAAGAATAAAATGAAATTATTCTGCATACAAGCTCCAAGATTCATGCAATCATATCACTCTGCTCCTCCTTTATAAGTCAAATTCTTCCTTCCACATCTTTAAAAGCAGAAGGGATCTTTCAGGGTACCTCATCCATGTCGTTTATTTTGTAGATGAAAATCTGTGGCCAAGAAAGGAGAAATCCATACTTCACACATGTAATCAGGCTCTCTGACTCCAAATACATCACTGTACCATAGTTTCTATCTTTTAATAGAACAAATATTCCATCTTCAGTGAGAATCCAAGATATATCTGAGACTCTATTTTCCTTGGGAGAGAGAAGATAGAATTGGACTTGAAGTCAGAAGCAGTGATTTACTTCTTTTTTTAATTAAATCTTTTTATTTTCAAAATATATTCATGGGTAATTTTCAACATTCACCCTTATAAAACCCTGTATTCTAATTTTTCCCTCTTTTCCCCATCCCTTCCACCTGCCAGCAAGTGATCCAATATATGTTTAGCATGTGCAATTACTCTATACATATTTCCACAAATATCATGTTGCACCAGAAAAATCAGATCCAAAGGGAAAGAAATAAGAAAAAAATGCAAGCTTACAACAACAGAAAGAGTGAAAATACTATGTTGTGGTCCAGTTCCAGTTGTTTTTTTCTTCTTCCATTATTTGGGATTTCTTCATATGTCATTTCTTTTTCCAGCTCATTTTAGAGATGAATTTTAGAGATGAAACAGGATTAAGTGATTTGCCCATGCTTTATTGGAATATGTTTTGTAAAAATTAAAACACTTTATAAGTATAAGCTATCATTTATTGTAGTTATAAGAATAGCAAACATTTACAAATTATACTAAGGTTTACAATGCATATTATATATGTCATTTATATATAATGTTATGACATGTATACATTATATTTCTATACATATATAAATATGTAATATATAACAAATCTATAAATGCATACAAATATATTATATATATAGTATTTCATTTAATCCTCACAATGGACCTGTAAGGCAGATAAGGAGATTGAGGCTGTCAAGTGACTTGCCCAGGATCACACAGCAGGATTGGAACTCAGTCCTCTTTGACTCCAGGTTCAACACTCTATGCACTACATCACCTAGTTGCCAAATATTATGATATTTAAAAAGTCACCTATGGAATGAATGCATATTCAAAGGCATGTTCTTTTTAATGGAGAGAAAATCTTGTTTGGAGAATATTAAGTGAGAGAAATCTATAATGCTCTGAGCTCCCACGATGGCCGAGGACAGAATAGGAGCAGGGTAAACAAGAGAAAGAGACAGGAAAGAGAGGCCAAGAAGTTTGTAGAGCTTGAAAGGAAGAAAAAAATACGTTTGTGTTAATTGCCTACTATATGCAGGCTTTGTGCTAAATATCTGACTGACTTCAAAGCCTATTCCCCACACTAACCTTGGCTTTAGTCATAATGAAGACTTTCTCCTCTTTTTTTCTGAATTTTGGACAAGTTAAGTCACAATAGACCATAGAGAAATATACTATACTTTGCTTCATTAGGTGATTATTTTAAAGGTTTTGCTACTGAGAATGATCTACTCAGTCCAATTGGTGTACTTTCCCAGCCCTGAACCCTCTAAACATCAGGACCCTGTGTTTCTGTGTCAGTATAATTAGAATGTGTCTATGTGAAAGTCTACAGATCAGGCTCATTATTAGGGGGCAAAGAGCTCAGTTCAAAAAATAGCAGACTTTGTGTTGAGATAGCTGATACCTAACTGCTTTTTGAAAATGTAATTTTTAACATATATATGTATGTGTGTATGTATATACATACACACACACACACACACACACACACACACACACACTTTGAGTTCAAAATTGCCATAGGGTCTTTCTAGGGTCTGAGTAATAAATGCTGATTGCAGATCTGCTTCTGATTAGCATTTCCCACCTTTCCCTTGAGACCTGAAGTTATACAACTAAGTTCCAAGTCATGTAAGTGAGCTATACATACAAGAGTTTCTCACTGTCAGCTGATGATGATGAGCAGAAATATTTAACACAGAGAAGTATACTTAAGGTTCATATCTGTTAAGAATACTGCAATAAGAGATAGTATGATAGCCATATTTGGAGAAAATGCACACAGAGGCAAGGAATTGGAAACTGAGTGGATGCTCATCATTTGACTGAGTAAGTTATAGCACGTGCATGTTATCAATATTGTTGTTCTTTAAGAAATAATCAACAGGATGCTTTCAGAAAGGCCAGGAATGACTTACATGAACTGATGCTAAGTGAAATGAGTAGAACCGAGAGATTATTGTACACAGCAACAAGAAGATTATGTGACAATCAACTCTGATAGACATGGTTCTTTTCAACAATGAGGTTATTCAGGTAAATACTAATAGACTTGTGATGGAGAGAGCCATATGCATCCAGAAAAAGGACAATGAAGAGTGAATGTGGATCACAACATAGTATTTTCACCTTTTTATTATTGTATGTTTGCATTTTGTTTTCTTTATTTTTTTTCTTTTTGATCTGATTTTTCTTGTATAGCATGATAAATGTGTAAATCTGTATAGAAGAATTATGTATATTTAACATACATTGAATTGCTTCTGTGTATGGAAGAGGGATTGGGAGGAAAGGAGGGAGACAATTTTGAAACATAGGGTTTTGCAAGTGTAAATGTTGAAAACTATGTTTACATAAAATTTGAAAATAAAAAAGCTATTGTTAAAAGAAAATTGCACACATATAAGCATCCAGTTTCATGAATTTCACTTTCTCACTATTTGAGGAGGCCATGGCAGCTTCAGACAGCAGAATCTACCTGCAGGCAGTTGGACGGAAGATCAGGATTGTTAAGCTCTACTGCTAACATTTCTGTCACTTTAAGTATAAAAGAATAATTTAATCTATAGCTGGCTAGAATGCTTTTCTAAATTCTCCTAAATCAATTACTAAGATGAAAAGGTACATTTTTGGTCCAAAGTAGCTTGAGTGATTTCAAGTGAGAAAGTAAACAGGTAACTCTGATTTAGAACAAAAATATCATTTAGAATAAAAGTGTGTTTTAGAATTTATTAAAAAAACAAAAAACAACAACAAAAAAAAACTACTTAAAAAGTTTCTGAGCAACACTCAGTTAACCTAGGAGGGTCTTTATATCTGTTATCTTTATAACCATTTTATATATACATATATATATATATGTATATATACATATACATACACACACACACACACACACACACACATATATATATAAAATCGTTAGCACTTTAGATATACCTTAATATATTCTAGGCACTGTGCTAAGTACTTCATAATTATTATCTCATTTGGTCATATATTATGATAACATTAATTAATGTGTGTGTACATATATATTTAAAGTTGCAAATTTTATCTCCCTTGATCCTCAGAACTACTTTGGAAGGAGGTGCTATTATTATACCCAATTTACAGATGAGGATACTGAGGCACAGAGATTGAGTGATTTACTCAAGCTGAATCTAAATTTGGGTCTTTCTTAAGAAGAAACTCATGTCTTCTCAAAAGTCTTATAAGCCTGACACACTATCCACTAAGCCCCCTAATTCCGTGATCAGAACATGCATACATTTATTAAAAGATGACATAATATCATAGATGAGTATTGAACCAGCATGACATTAAGCAAGCTACTTCTCCCCTCTGAATCTTATTTTTCCTTTCTATAAAATTAGAAATTGAAAGAGATAATTTCTAAGGTTCTTGCCTGTTGTAATATCCTCTAATTGTTTGATTTCTGCTAAATATATTCTTCTATCCTTTTAGAAGGGAATAGCTCCATTTGCAGTTTATCTATCTACAAATTAAAGAGGAGGGGATTTTACTCTGTAGATGTATTTATGATTGCTGACTATTACAATGGAAAACACAAGTACTCCATCTGATTTTTATTATTTTTCCCAAACACCTCATAGAGAAGATCATGTCACATCTATATCTTCTCTTCCCCAGGTAAAACATTCTCAGTTATTTCAACCATTCTTCTCATTGCTAAGAAGAATGTATATATGTGGCGGCTTGAAAGAGAAATGTAGAAAGTGTAAGAAAGACATTTTGTAATGTGGTCAAGGAAGAAAACTATTTGGAAATAACTATTGGCTTTATGCAAGCTATTGTGAAAGATATGGACACTGATATTTCAAAGACTATTAATGTGGCAGACTATTGGATGTTTGTTTCCCCACTTTGGTAAGGTTTCTCTTATTGACATATTATTATGAAATCATGATCATTCCATGTAGATAAGTGGACAAATATTGAGTATCTCATTTTTAAGAATTTCACTAGTTTCTCTAATATTTGAAACATCAAATAATGCACTGCATCTCACCCTTTTTCAACATTTCTTTTTGATTGATATCAAAAATTATTCAGTTTGAGGGGATGCAGGAAAACTGGGACACTAATACATTGTTGGTGAAATTATGAATGGATCCAACCATTCTGGAGAGCAATTTGAAACTTTGCCCAAAGAATTATCAAACTGTGCATACCCTTTGATCCAGCAGTGTTACTACTGGGATTATATCCCAAAGAGATCTTAAAGGAGGGAAAGGGACTTACATGTACAAAAATGTTTGTGGCAGCCCTTTTTGTAGTTGCAAGAAACTAGAAACTGAGTGGATGCCTATCCATTGGAGAATGGCTGAATAAGTTATGGCATATGAATGTTATGGAATACTATTGTTCTGTAAGAAATAATCAGCAGAATGATTTCAGAGAGGCCTGTAGAGACTTACATGAACTGATGCTAAGAGAGATGAGCAGAACCAGAAGATCATTGTACATGGAAATAACATGATTATATGATGATCAATTCTGATGGACATGGCTCTTCTTAACAATGAGATGATTCAGACCAATTCCAATGATCTTGTGATGAAGAAAGCCATCTACACCCAAAGAGAGGACCATAGAGCTGAGGATGGCTCACAACATAGCATTCTTACTCTTTTTGTTGTTGTTTGCTAGCATTTTATTTTCTTTCTCAATTTTTCCTGTTTGATCTGATTTTTCTTATGTAGCAAGATAATTGTGTAAATATGTATATATATATGTTTGATTTAGCATATATTTCTACCATGTTTAACATATATTGGATTACTTGCCATGTACAGGAGTAGATGAGGGAAATCTACTTTCTGAGGGAAAGGTGGGAAAAATTGGAACACAAGGTTTTGCAAGAGTTAATATTGAAAAATTATTCATGCATGTTTTTAAAATAAAAATATTTAATAAAAATAAAATTTAAAAAAATAATTATTCATATTATCATTAAATTAGGACAAATGTATTCCTCCACAAATTCAAACATAAATTCTCCTTCCTTTGACATTGGTTCAAAATGTCTCATATCTCTTCCCCCCTCCTTCTCATCCCTATGATATCGTAATTCATTGAAAGAATAGAACTGTTTTATTTGGGAGAGTTAGGGTTGATATGATGTGTCTTAAAGTATTTGAAACATAATCCTATGAAAAAAAAGATTAAATTTGCTCTGCTTAACCCAAACAAACAAGACTAAGACCAGTGACTAGAGGGTACATAGAAGTATATTTAGACTTATGGGGAAAAAAGTTACTCAAAATTAGTTATCTAGAAATAAAATGGTCATCTTTTTGACATGTTGAACTCCCCCTTCAATGAGTGTAGCCATAATCAAACTGACATCTGTAAAAGACCTCAGCTTAAAAAGACCAAGGTCTCCTATTGCATTCAGCGCCATCTTTAGTCATCCCAATCTATATTGCCACTGTATTCAGATTGCTCTAGAGGAGAAAATGAGGCAAGTGACTTTGTTCAGCCCTCTATCACTTAAATTCAATTTACTCCCATGTCATGGCATTGTCTCCCTGATGCCATAGTCTTCTTTAGAACAAACAACCACAACAATGTGATCATATTTTGTATTTCAGAGTTAGACTAAATGCCTTTTGACATCCCTTTCAACTCTGAGATTCTGATTCTGAAATCAGTTATTAGTTTGAATGATTATATGCTATGCTTTTTTAGGTTTAAAGTTCAGTTAAGTTTTTAATCTTATGCAGTATCATTATACACAAAGCCATAAACCATTCTGAACTATACAATAACAGTATTTTCCTTTTTATCTTCTTGACTCCTAAGGTAATTTAAAACAAATTATGTCTAAATTTTAAAACTTCATACTTATTTTTTTCTCATTAGAACACCAGAAAACATGGTTTTAGAAGGGAAAAATGCTGCATATAATCATAAGTCTGAAAAATTTTGTGAAACAGCTATGTGTAGCATCCCTCTTTGGACTACTTCCTCAAGTTGTACTTTTGGGTTGAGTTCCAAGGGTGATTATTCTCAAGTTCTGCTTTTCTAAAAGTATATGACACAAGCTTCTACTCTTGAACCTTCCCTTAAAGATGACATAATGATGGCATATTTAGAGCAGTAGGTATTGATCACTTTCTCCATAAAATGTTACTCTCTTGCAAATATTCAAATAATCAGTAGAAAAAGTGGGCAGAAATTTAGAATACAGTGGTAGTAAGGTTATGATGAAGGACATGATGAACTCAATAATTTTAGAAAAACATGGAAAGATATAAAATAATAAATAGTGAAATTAACTGAACCAAAAAAATATTTTATCTATCTCTCTATATGTATATGTATGTACGTATATAGTAACAATATTAGTTTAAGCATGATTTTGAGAGAATAAGTTATTTTGACTAAATTCCCAAATTAAATGTAAGGACATATGAAGAAAGATGTTATCTGCATTCAAATATATAAATATAAATACATACATACATATATACATACACAAACTTTTATACACACACACACACACACACACACTTATTTGTATCTAATGCTAGCCATCTCTAGACTGAGAAAACAGAGAGTGAGATACACAGGCAAGAACCATATAGGACCAAGGTATTAAAGGGATGTGATATTCATGCTTTCTTTTACTCTAAAACTTCTATCAAAATACAGTATCTCTGCCAGATGAGTTTCTCTGATTGGGTACCAACATATACTTTTCTCCATTGCTTGATTCCCAATTGCCAGGAATTTTTTCTTGAATCCATTGTTAGCTGTCTTCTCTGCTGCCAAGGATTTTAATCTGAAATTTCCTCCTACATTGAATCATTATTTCCTTGTGTTTTGTCTAACTAGAAAATGTATCTTGGTTAACTCAATTGTGCCTCAAACTTTCTTGAACCAACAAACTTGAACTATTGAATATAGTATCCCCTATTGGTCTAGTCTATCTGCTGCTATATATCATGGATAATAGAGATAGTTAAGGAGAAAACTTCTCTCCCCTATTCCAAGAGATAAAGAGTGATTCCTGTTTAGGGAGTGAATTCTTCAACTACTGGCTAGTAGTGACAAGTGAATAAGCTTGAAGTTTTAATGGTCACTCACAGGTATGGTCAATTATTTCCTGACTTATGGTATTGTTTCTACTAATTCAAATAAAGAGAAACTTGTTTAAATTTTAGTAAATGGATGGCACTGCTTTCTTGTATTTGAATCCAGAGTGCTTAGTATAATATCTGGTCCTAAGTGCTTAATAAATGCTCCTTTTATCCATCTTTTCACTTATCTAAAACTGGTGGTACAGTGGATGGAGCATACCTACAGTTGGAAAGACCTATGTTAAAATCCTGCCCCACATACTATTTTGCTATATGACCTTGGGCAAGCAGTTTAACCTATAGTTGTCTGTTTCCTCAACCGTAAAATGAGAATATGGGCAACCAGTGAGTACAATGGATGGAGTGTCAGCCCTGAAGTGAAAAGGACACGAATTCAAATCTGGCCTCTATGTGATGAGCCATGTGAAACTAAGTCACTTAACTCTATTTTCCTCACTTTTTTATCTGTAAAAGGAGCTGGAGAAGAAAATGTCAAGCCATTCCAGTATATTTGACAAGAAAACCCCAAATGGGATCACACAGAGTCAGACATGACCAATTAACTAAACGACAACAATGGGAATATAATAGCACCTACTTTACAAGGTTGCTATAAAAATCAAATGAGAAAATATTTGTGAAAAAGTACTTAGTCTAGTAGTATATACAATATAAATATGATTATTCCCTTCCTTTCCTATCTATCTATCTATCTATTAAACTGATATGGCCTCCAACTTGTCCATTTCCCATCCAGTTCATCTTCTAGAAGTGCTCCAGATTATCAACATACTAAAACATCATATTAACACCCTAAAAAATGGTAATCATAACTAAAAAATAATACCTTAAATATCTTATCATCTCAGAGTACAGTTGAATGATCACTTTTTTTCCCATTTTGGATTGTATACTTCTATTACATAATCTACTTCCACCACTCTACAAATCAGATTCCCCAGGAAAAGTGGGCTCCATTTTCCTAAACCAGGAAAGCTAGTTTAGATCAGATTTTCTATCTCCATTTCCAAGGTTTTTTCTAATTCTGAGCCTCTAGGCCAGTGTGTATTTCTAGGGCCGTAATATGTCAATGTATATATAATTACAGGAAAATTCCACTGTTTATTCCATTATCATTATTAGGAGAGTTATATATGGTCATTTAATCATGAATCACTTTCTGACCACTATATGTAGTAAAAGGTTTCTGTAACTTTGCTAATGTATAAATGACTTATGTCTGCCACCAACATATCCTGCTTACAAAGGCATTTCACTGGAATGGAGTTCAAGGAAAATTTATGTCAATTAGAAGCTTTGATCCTGTCTTTCTCTTTAATGAGTTTTGAAAACAGTTGACATTTTCCTATTTGTGGATTTGATCCTAATTGAATGGAAAGAACCTTTGAAAGTTATCATGTATCTGTCAATAAAAAGTTAAAAAAAAAGTTATCGTGTAAATCCTATATATCAGAAGTTTTGGCTATAGATTCTCCAGACTCTTACCGTCTTAAAGCCCATAGTTATCTCTCAATTCACAGTGCCAGGATTACCCAAACCAATTCATTTTGGAATAGAATGCAGCACAGAGCACATATTTATAATTAAGCTCTAATTGTTATTGATGTTTTGGCAAGTGTTCTCATTTGCTGCATTTCCAAGAAAGTGAAACACAGATTTTCCCAATGTATGCCAAGCAGCATTTTCCCAGGCTCTCAAGGAGATACTGCTCCACTATGGGATCTTAATAGGATTGATTCTTAATGCAGACAGGAACAAAAGGGAGATATATCCCCTTACTTCATTTATTTAGGACTCACACCTTCCGACATGCTTCCCAAAGGATGTGAGGCAGCTTGCAAAATTAATATAATGTTAGACAACATGATCAATACACAACCAAAACCATTAAAGAGAAGCAGAGGGATGGGTATTACCAGATGAGTTAATTGGGCACCAAGCTTGACTTTGAATTTCTAAAACAAAAATGTGTTACTTTACAGAATTTTCATTGTCTGATGGAGAAAGCCCATTTGTGTCTGCAGAAATGACCTTTTCTCTCTTGGAACCAAATTGAAAGAGGAATTTATCATGTGGGTCTTTTTAAGGATAATGGTGGCATAAGGATCTATGTCTTCAGCTATGGGTTTGCAAAAGTGATGTAAATGTTATTGCAATGGGCTTAATATTAATATGAAATTTTAATTCCACAAAGTTATTTTTGGGGGGATTTGGATGAATAGTGGAATGGTGTGAGGTAATACAGTTTTTCTTGTTTTCTTTCTGAGTAAAGGGATGTATCCTAGAACAGCTAGAAGGAAAAAAAAAACGTATCCACTAAGGGATTTTGCTCTAAGATCTGTGGTTGTAAGCAGGTCTTTAGGAGCTGTTGGACCCCAGTCATAGAGGGGATGATTTTTCTCATAATGTTTGTGCTAAAAATTTTTGTCTGCTTCTGATCAAGGTGAGAGCCTTTGATCTGCTTCACAGACTTATCTTTCTGTTGTTACAGGAATTGAATTCCTCTCCAGATGGAAGGACAACCCAGTTCCACACATCTATGAGCAAAGAGTACAGATGAAAGGAAAGCTATTATTTTCTTGTGGAGGCGAAGACAATAATAATGTTCTTTATATATGTTAACATATATATTTTAACATGTTTAACATATTGGATTACTTGCCATCTAAGGGAAGGGATGGGGGGAAGGGAGGAAATTTGGAACACAAGATTTTGCAAGATTCAATATTGAAAAATTATCCATGTATATGTTTTGAACATAAAAGGCTTTAATTAAAAATAATAATGTTCTTAAGAACCCACTCAATTAGGGAAAAGAGCACAAAATTAGGAGACTTGGGCTCTGGCCAGGTGTTGTGTCAACAACTCATTCTATGGATTTGGGCATGTCATTTCCTCTCTTCACATTGAATTTCTTCAGCTTTCCAGCATGAAATCCATCATGAAACTGGATAAAATTATCACTGAGCTCCTTTCCATCTAAAAGAAAAAAAATCTCATTGAGAAAGTTATTGGTTGAGAATCCAATAATCTTGTATCATGTTTCCTGGGAAAGTAAGCTATGGATAAAAATGCAAAAGTAGCAATTTCATATCACTGGAGGATCTGATCTCTCTGAGACAAATTCCACTTTAGAAATCCTGCCACATTCACTTACTTAAACACCATACAAAGTATTACAATACTTTTAGAACCCTGTCATAAATAGAATAGAAGGACCTACAATCTCTGATGCTACCTTGTAACATAAGAAAGTGTGCTGCTTCACCCTGAGGAAAACATTTCTATCAGCTTTTTAATGTCATATTATTGATCTTTCCCCTTCCCCTTAATGAAAGGATGAGTGGTAATGCTTTCCTCAACTCAATCATGTGTTTACACATCCCTTCAAGGTTTTTTGTTTGTTTGTTTGTTTGTTTTTGCTTAGTTGCAGTTTACTGCAATATTGGGCATCTTTTCCTGGAGATGATGAAGATGATGAAAACAGTGGTGATGCTAGCTAGTATTTGCCTTTTCCAGCACCCTATATTTTATAACTTCAAAAACCTTGATGCTGAAGCAAAATAAAGGGCACAGACCTTTGTGATCCTTTAAATGATGGATGTTCTATGACAGTTTTGCCCTCTGAGAGTCATTTGGCATTTCAGAATGTTTACATACTTTTAAATGTTAACCATTACTACTGTTTATATCATGTTTTTTCTGCAACCCCCAAAGGCTTTATCTGAGCTGATGACTAATGCTAAATAGCTCAAGAGCCCTGTAGTAAGAATACTAGATTTAGTATCTGAAGATTTGGGCTCCAGTCTCATCATCTCAGCATGCATTTATTAAGTACCTACTATGGGATAGACACTGTGCTAAACACTAGAGATTGCTGATTTTTTATTCAGGATTACATTAAGCTACAATGAGTAAGTTATTTTTGGTTGCAAACCCATCTCCTTTGCTCTTTGATACATAATGTTCCAAGCCCTTAGGTCTTCTAATGTAGAAGTTGCTAGATCTTGTGTTATTTTGTCTCTCCACTGTATTTAAATTAATTTTTCTTGCTTCTTGTAGCATTTTCTCCTTAATCTGGAAATTTCTAAATTTGGCTATGATACTTCTGTGAATTTTCATCCTGAGATTTCCCTTAGGTGGTGATCAATGGATTTTTTCAACTTCTATTTTATGCTATCATCCCAGAAATTCCAGGCAAATTTTCTTAAATGATTTCTTATACTATCAAATTTAGGCTCTACTTTTGGTCATAACTTTCAGGTAATTCATCAGTTCTTAAGTTGTCCATCCTTGATCTATTCTTAGATCAATTGTTTTTCCAAGGTGTTTCATATTATTTTCTATTTTTTCCATTCTTTTGATATCGTTTTATTATTCCTTAGTGTTTCTTAATGCCATTAGCTTCCCCTTGCCCAATTCCAGTTTTCAATGAATTATTTTTTCCTTAAGTTTTTGGATCTCTTTTTTTTTAATTGTTGACTTTATTTTCATATATTTCTTGATTTTCTTGGATTGCTCTTATTTTTCCTCCTGAATTTTACTCATCCTCTTTTATTTGATTTTAAAGTCCTTTTTTAAAGTTTTTCACAAATTCTTTTTTAGTTTGTGGACATTCAACATATTTTTTTTTTGAAATTGGAGGTTTTTGTTTATTGTTTTTTGTTTTTTTTAACTTCACTATCTTCTAAGTATGAACCCAGATTTTCTCTTTCCCCATAGTCACTATCAATGGTGAAGTTCTTTCTCCTTTGTTACTCGTTGTTATTATTTTAGTAGCTTATTATTATAGTAGGCTCTGGTAATGAGGTGTAGGGGATGATGCCTCAGGCTTCAGGTTCTATGTATTTCTATTTTCTAAGCTATGTCCTTGAGCACTCCTCTCCTATTTCTAGCCACAGTTAGGTCTCCCAGTCATGCTGTCATTGCAAACATTCTTATTCCCTGTGGTCCCTTCTGCAGCTTCAAACTTAAGCTTGCTCCTGGTGAGCCTGGAACTGAAATCAAGGACTCTGCTCTCCTGCAATTGCTCACAGCCAGCAGGATCACCATCCCTCTGTTACTCATCAATCATGAGCTCACTCCTCTTTGCTCATTTTTCTTCTACTCAACTGTCTACCTCTTCCCTTTATCCCTATCTATTGTATGTGAGGCAAAAGTTCCTGAAGCAGACCTAACTGCCTGTAGGGATTATTGTTTTTTTGATTCAGTGGAGTCCCTCTGGAGGTGTTCACTCTTTAGTCAGGCCAAAATTCTGTCCCAGAAGGTTGACTTTTTCTTAAGGTTCTCTCAACTTGTCTTGAAAAAACAACAGCATTATCCTGACTTTTAATTATTTCTGCCACATAAAGCTCCCTTAAAGGCAACATTTTGGGGGAGAATTTTAAAGAGCCTCATATTTCCTGTCTTATTCTACCTTCTCAGAATTCTCTCCTCAAATTAACTATTTTTTCCAATGAGCTATTTCACATTTTATTCTTTTTTTCATTTTTATTGATGTCTTATGGAGTCATTATCTTCCACTAGCTCAATTCTAATTTTTAAGTAATTAAACCACAGAGAATTACTAAGGTGAGAAGGAAGACAAAAATACAAATTCAGATAAGACAACAACATAAAAACAACTACCTCCAAAACTTCAAAGAAAATAAGCATCTACCTGGGTCTTCCTTAATAATACTTTTCCACTCTCCATTCCATTAAAACTTTATTGTTACAAATCTGTAAGAGAGCACTCTCTTGCGACCAAAGTATTACTAAAACACAAGATTAATCATGACACTTCAGTGCACAATAAGCTACAGGCGGTTTTGCATTATATGTAGAATTAAATTCAATAAGAGGAATTTTCAATTGTTAGAGAAGGATATAAGGAACCACTTGAAGCTTTTGATTAGGATACTATCATTTAAAATTGCTAAAAAAGTTTTTGAAGAATTCCAAAGAAAGACAAGTAGGATAGTCAAAGGTTTTGATTCCATGACTTTCCTTCATCCTATAATTCTCCTACTTTTGATTTCCAAACTTCCTGGGGGAGGGGGAGAAATCAATACTTGTTATTATTTAGTCATTTTCATTTATGTCCAATTCTTCACGTCCTCTTTTGGGTTTTCTTGTCAAAGATACTGGAGTGGTTTGTCATTTCCTTTTCCAATTCATTTTACAGATGAGGAAACTGAGGCAAGCAAGGTTTAGTTACCTGCCCAGGATCACATAGCTACTAAATATCTGAGGCCAGATTTTAACTCACTATTTCCTGACTGCAGGCCCAGACTCTATTGTACCACCTAACTGCCCACTGTTTTAGTGAATTTGTTGTTATTATTGTCAAGTCATTTTTCACTAATAGGAGATTTTATAACTAACCCCATTTGAAGTTTTCCTGGTAAAAATACTGATGTGTTTTGCCATATTCTTCTCTAGCTCCTTCTATAGATACGGAACTGAAGCAAGCAAGGCTAAGTGACTTCTCCAAGATGACACAATTACTAAGTATCTGAGGCCAGATTTAAACTTGGGAAGATGATCCTTCCAGACTTCAGACCAAGCACTACATGCATTGTACTACCTATTTACTTCTCTCTATACTTGCCTATCTCTCATTTCTATTATGCATTTACTTCTCAATCCCTTAGAGATGGGCTTCTTACTTTTATTCCATTCAACTTAATACTCCCTCCAAAATCCCTATTTTGGGCATGGCCATTAAATCAATTCTGAATGTATTAAAATAAAATCTAGCCCATATCTTTCCATATTCTCTACAGGATATGTATTAGGTATCTTTTTGAAATCTGTGTTACAATATAGATAAGTTATATGTATAGCATTACCCTGCATCTGTAATATACCAGTTAGTCACACTATAAAAATATGACATTCTTTTTTTTTCCTTGTATTTTGTGGAGGCAATTGGGGTTAAGTGACTTGCCCAGGGTCACACAGCTAGGAAGTTTGAACTCAGATCCTCCTGACTTCAGAACTGGTGCTCTATCCACCGCACCACCTAGCTGCCCCAATATGACTTATTCTTAATGAAGTCATGTTGGTTCTTACCACTGCTTCTTTTTTTAAATGTTCACTATCTCTTTACTAATGCATTATATAAGTTGGTCAGGAAATTTTGTTCTTGCTGGCCTTGCTATTATAACTCTTGTTTTGACAATGTTCTGAAACTTCTTTACAAATTGTCATGAAACAAGTCAAGACTGTGAGTCAGAAGACTGGGGTTTTAGTCCTGGGTCTATCACTCACTTTCTGGTGTGAACTTGAACAAGTTATTTCCTCTCTCTGTGATTCAAATTCCTCATTTGTAAAATAAAGTTTTGGGGCTAGATGAAACTAGAAGTCCATTTTGGCTTATAATTAATATGAATACATGACTTGCTGTGATTTTTTGAAATGCCAAAGAGAAAATTTGTCAGTGTGTGAAGATACATTTGCAAAGATTTATACTATTTATTTTCAGAGTAAAGGATGTTCTAATCTGCTGTATTTTAGTTCAAGTCAATTATTTGTTTCCCTGTCCTGTGTACTCCAAGTGACACTGTTAATTTAACATTCTAAAACCTTAGTCTTTATCTATGTCAAGCTTCGCTTAGCAAAACTGAAAATTTTAGCACAAAAGATAATGATCAATGCCAGCCTAATTTTGAGTTCTATATTTATTTATTCATGTAGATGCCAAGGGTTGTTTAGATTAGTAATTATGCTTCTGACATTTCTTTAGGTCACAAATCACTTACTGGAAACAGACTGCTAAACTCTCATCTTGGATTCTTCATCACTATGAGGATAGATGTTCTTCCTTAACCCCGCTAGTGGAAATTCTGATCTAATAAATGACAACTAAGAACTGAAAATAGATCATCTGAATTCAAGGATGATTTTTATGATTTGGAAAGAGTTTCTTGATAAGGTTTTCCATGAAACAAAGCTAAAGCTAAAGTTGCTGTTTTGTTTTGTTTTATTCCAATTATAATATGTTTCTTTCTGGGAAAATTCAATGTTTCTTTATTTCATCAGCAAGTTCATGTTTACTTATTTTTTAAATTAGCTAGTGTTCCTTACATTTTAGAAATTTGGTTATATTTGTTGCTGTACTTTAGAGACAAGAGGGTAGCATTATGGCTATGGAGACCAACATTCTAGATAACAGATCTGACATTAATTTGCTTGTTGACATTGAGTAAATTCCACTCTGTGTCTCAGTTTCTTTGTCTGTAAAGTGGGATGATTAGAATAAATTAGTTTCCTTTTGTATAGTATTAATATCATATGTGCTAAGAAGATTATAATTGAAGAGCAGAAAAATGACAGAATATCAGAGCTCAAAGGGAGCTCACAGTCCATTTAATTCAACTGCTGGACCAACACTTCCCTATATAATTTCCCTAATGAGATCATCTAGACTTGATCTAATTACCTCAAGGAAGAAAACACTTATTAACTCCCTGTTATGTGCCAAGCAACATGCTAAGAGCTTTATAAATTTCATCTCATTTGAACTTCACAAAAATGTGGCAGGTAAGCATGATAATTATCCCCATTTTATAGTCAAGGAAACTGAGGCTGAGTTTCAATGAGGATCACACAGCTAGTAAGGGTCTGAGAAAGGCTCTGAGACCACATCTGAATTCACTTCCTGACTCCAAACCCACAATTCATACTCACTGTGCCGTCTAGCTGACTCTAGTTTGTATATTTGAGGGAGAATACATTACCCCGATTCTAGGTTTAAGATCCAACTTTTTACATGATGAATATGTGCCTTTAGGGAAATCATTTAACCTTTATAAACCATAGAATCCTCACTAGCAATATAGAAATAATCCCATCTCTTAAAAGGGACAGCCTTTTCATGCTGCTGCATGTTTAGGCTCTCATCACCTGGCCTATTTTAATAACTTCCTAAAATCTATTTCTACCTTCATTCTTTTCCATGTACATTTCATCCTTCATCTAGCTATGAAAATAATCTTCCTTAAACACTTCTGTCACTACTCAAAAGTATTTTGGGGTTCTCAATGACCTACAGGATAAATTACAACTCCTTAACTTGGCATTTAAGAACCAGAAATCTGGAATTAATTTATCTTTTCATCTTTTTTTTTTTACATTCCTCTCCTACAGAAATTTACTCTATGTTCCAGTTAACCTAGATTCTTAATTGTTTCCTGAGTCTAATATTTTACCCCCTTCCCTTTATGTATTCATTCAGATCACTTCCATCTTCCTCCCCAGAATGTACTCTTTCCTCCTCTTTGTGTTTCATCACTCTTCCTTCCCTTCAAAGTTCCTTTCAATCATTTCATTTGTGAAGTTTTCCTTGATCCTCTTAGCTGAAAGGGATAGCTCTTCTGTCTTCAATTTTCCTACATCTCCCTGTTTGGCTCCTATTGCATTCTACCTTTAAATGAATTTATCATGTTTACATCTTCTCTACTAGATTGTAAATGCCTTGAAGGAAAGGGACCACTATTTTTCTTTTCTTTTTTTTTCAGTTCCTCATCTATACAATGAGATTTTTTTTTCATTTTTTGGGTTTGGCTCTCTCTTTTATTAATTAATTAATTTATTTTAATTAAAATAATTTTTTATTGATATAACCCATGCCAGGGTAATTTTTTTTACAACATTATCCCTTGCACTCACTTCTGTTCCGATTTTTCCCTCCCACCCTCCACCCCCTCCCCTAGATGGCAAGCAGTCCTATATATGTTGAATATGTCCTAGTATATCCTAGATACATTATATGTGTTCAGAACCAAACAGTTTTCTTGTTGCACAGGGAGAATTGGATTCAGAAGGTAAAAATAACCCAAGAAGAAAATCAAAAATGCAAACGGTTTACATTCATTTCCCAGCGTTTTTTTCTTTGGGTGTAGCTGCTTCTGTCCATCATTGATCAATTGAAACTGAATTAGGTCTCTTTGTCAAAGAAATCCACTTCCATCAGAATACATCTTCATACAGTATTGTTTGATGCATATAATGATCTCTTGATTCTGCTCATTTCACTTAGCATCAGTTCATGTAAGTCTCTCCAAGCCTCTCTGTATTCATCCTGCTGGTCATTTCTTACAGAACAATAATATTCCATAACATTCATATACCACAATTTACTTAACCATTCTCCAATTGATGGGCATCCATTCGTTTTCCAGTTTCTAGCCACTACAAACAGGGCTGCCACAAACATTTTGGCACATACAGGTCCCTTTCCCTTCTTTAGTATCTCCTTGGGGTATAAACCCAGTAGTAACACTGCTGGGACAAAGGGTATGCACAGTTTGGTAAGGGACTGCTAATTTTCATATTTATATCCCCAATGCTTCAACATTCTTTCAAACAGTAGATATTTGATGAAAGTTTGTTGAATCAAAGTGAATAATACTGCACTGCCCATTGGTAGGTGTTGTAAGACACACTAATATTTCAGGGTATATTCAGGAACTATTTAACTGATTCATGAGCCTAAGAAATTTGTCTAACATTCAACCACTTAAAACAACAGCAACAATCTCAATCTTTTAGGCATGAAATTGGCCATAAAATTACAACCAAAAGTGATATAATTAGAAAAAAAAACAACTAACCAACCCTAATATGTT
The DNA here is from genome assembly GCF_902635505.1 of Sarcophilus harrisii. Classification (NCBI taxonomy): domain Eukaryota; kingdom Metazoa; phylum Chordata; class Mammalia; order Dasyuromorphia; family Dasyuridae; genus Sarcophilus; species Sarcophilus harrisii. The sequence goes on along the minus strand of NC_045427.1, from coordinate 567,327,716 downwards.
ATTTGGTGATGATTACATTAGCTACTACTCCACTGATATAGGAAGTTTAATACCAGATTTTTAAATGCTAAAAACCCTTTAAGAATAAAAGAATGAATTTGTAATAGGAGAATCTTAAGCACCCTAAAATATATGTGAGATGAGAGAGATACTTGGAGTTACCAGATCCCATATTATATTCTATGAGTGACTGTTCATTTTTTTTTTTCATGATTCTGTCTTTGAGTGGGAATTCATTTGAAAAGTTGCAGAGATGACTAATTGTGGAATACATTTTAAGAAGATTTCCAGTTAGTCTCTTTGGGACTCTATGAATGATTTGCTTCTATTCCATGAGTTCAGACTGTAGATTTGCATTTTGGCTTTTTGGGGGTGGGGCTTTTGGTCTTGTTGGGATAGCATCAAGAAATGACCTTAAAATTTCCACCTCAGCATTTCATGTGATCATCCTCATTCCTCTCTGAATGAGGATAGGTATAAATTTTCCCTGATGATGTCTCCTTGTTTCTTGAGAGAAAAAGGGTGTAGCTCCTGTCAAAGTTAATGATCAAGAGAAGGAAGTCATTAGGTGACTAAATATTTCCACAATGAAAACTGGAAGATTTAATTCCCAAAGAATCAGAGCTTCTAACCATTTTGTATGGATCAGCAACTAGGCAACATCTATCCATTGCTTGTGAAAACAGCCTGGAAAGAATTTGGACTTTTGGCCAAATGGCAAAAATAACAGACAACTTCAGTCATTTTAATTTGACTCTTTAGCTTATGGGAGGGGGGGGGATGGGGAGAGTTCTGTGAACATTATGTTCGAACAACAATGGCAGAATTAAATAGTACCTTTGCAAAGCTGAGTCAACAACAATTTCTATGGATCTCAATTTTCTCATTCCATGAAAAAATTAGAGGGGTAAAACAGAGATATTCTAAGTTACAGTTTGAATCTATGCTTCTATAAATTTGAGATCATCCTCTAGAACCTTCAAAGAAAATATGATTTATCTTTTGCTTACTTAATAGTTAGAATTACTTTTCTTTCTTTCTTTCTTTCTTTTTTTCTTTTTTTTTGAATGACCCAATTTGTCTGCATGGAAGATTTTGAACTCATCTAACCTATTATAGTCCTTTGCTTAATTTTTTTTCTTTTTTTCCGGGGAGGAGACAATTAGGGTTAAGTGATTTTCCCAGGGTCATCACAGTTATTAAGTGTTAAGTATCTGAGGTCAAATTTAAACTCAGGACTCCTGACTCAGTGTTCTATCCACTACACCATGTAGTTGCTCCTCCATTGCTTCATTGTAATGATATATTTGAAAATCCATCTTTTTATCAATATAAAGGATTTTTCTTGTTAACTAGGTTATTAATCAATATTTGTTCATTAAAAAAACTAAAAACTGATGCTATATATTTGATACTTTGTAGCCATTATATTTTTTCAAAATTATTTTCTATATCTTGAATATCCTTCTCCCTTCCCTAATCATTGTTTCTTAAAGCTCTGAAGTCTAACTCAAACACTACCTCCTCTGTAAATCCATATATATATATATATATATATATATATATATATATATAATTTCATCTACTCTTTCTTCCCTCTAACTCTTATAACATTTTTTTGCAATATTACAGTCTTTATAGTTCAGCTATTTTTTCATAATCTATCTCCCCTACTAGACTACAAGATTTTTCAAGGCAAAGATTTTCTTTATTCATTGTTTTATCTTCTACCATGTATGATAAACTTGAATGTATCTAAGACACATTCACTGGGTAAATTAATTGATGCAATAAAAGAAATAGGTTTTGTGGTGTTGCTGCTTCATTCAAATAAAATTAGGCTAACCCCTTCTATGTGGTCCTTTACACTAGAACATGCTTCCTCTCTGTCACTTTGATGAGATTAAGCTTTTCTTCTCTCTTCTGTTCTGCTTAGTTCAAATATGTAAAATCCTGTTTCTTTATGGGCAGTATCCCAAATTCTCAAGAAATGGAAAGAAATCATAATCTCATTATATCTTCTTTGGGGGAAAGAGAGAGGGTGTTTAGTAGAAATTTTCATTGTGAAAGAAACATAACACAAGAGGCATATCACTTTCTAGAGTGATCTATCTTTAGTTTAGTAAGAAAATAGTGAAACTCTGTATGCTCTGCCTTTGGAGGGCTCCATATTTCTCTAAAAAAGCCACTTAAGACAAGTGTATTGAGGAGAAAGTAATGGTCTCCAATATCTGAACACCCACAAGACAGGAATTAATGACCTTTATTGATGGAGTTCTGTGGACTTCACCTAGAAAGAGTAGTGGCACCTAGGTACTATTCCAAGTAACTTATATTCTAGTAAATTTATTTATTTTAATATACATTGCTATATGAATCATTTAGGGAGAGAAAAATCAGAGCAAAAGGGAAAAACTATGGGAGAGAAAAAATAAAACAGAAAAAAGAAATGAACATAGCATGTGTTGATTTACATTCAGTCTCCTTAGGTTTTTTTTTTTTTTCAGGATGCAGATGACATTTTTTGTCCAAAGTCTATTGAGATTGCTTTGGATCATTGAACCATTGAGAAGAACTAAGCCTTTCATAATTGATCACCACACATTCTTGCTGTTATTGTGTACAATGTATTCCTGGTTCCACTTATTTTGCTTAGAATCAGTTCATGTAAATCTTTTCAGGCCTTTCTATAATCAGCTTGTATGGGAATCTTTACAAACTGTTAAGCCATTAGAGTTGATAGAGACAATAACTATCTAATTTAGCATGGTTCAATATGATTGATTTGATCTTAGGAGATATTTGGGGCCAGAATTTGAAACAAGGTACTAAGTACAACTGATAGACAATAATGATTGTGTTCACACCTCCCTTGAAGTTCTTAGGACCAGAGAGCACTCTGGGATATAACCCAGAATCTCATTCTCTCAGAGGAGGAGTTAACTTTTGGGAGATCATATATATAGAGGAAGCTCTTAGAGCTTCGAGAGAGTTACTTGGGAACATTCCCAGGGGTCGGAGAGGAGTACTCTGGAAGGAAGTCTACAAGCCCTCTCTCGAAGACAAGA